>NC_081570.1:8469257-8613789 GCF_022355385.1 Mustela nigripes
GGGGGGGGGGGGGGGGGGGGGGGGGGGGGGGGGGGGGGGGATCTGAGGCCCCGTTGCCCGCCCTCTCTGTAGGTGGTGCATTCTGTGCTGTGTGCCTAGAGGATGACCTGGCAGGGGGTCAGCTCAGATGCTGATACCTGATGGTCATATGACCCTTACCTTAAATACCCCCTTTTATCCAAACAACCCTGTGAGTTGGGTGGAGGCCATTATGGCCCTTTTGGGAAGAATGGGCGGAAAGAAACTTGCCCAAGTTTCAGGCAGGCAGGCAGCACCGAAGCCTTGCTGTCTGGCTTCACATCCTTTGCTCTTTGACTATAACAACACTGCCTTGAACTGAAATATTACAGACCAGGCCAACAGAAGCCACCCACTGAGGAACAAAATGCAGACTCCTACTTCTCAGTGCCATTGGAATGGAATGTCACTTTAGAGCATGCCTACATTCATCTTTAAGAATTCTGAGTGTCCGTGTCTATGCTTCTAGTCCTAAGGCCACCTTCCCTGCCCCCTGTCTTCTTTGCATGAGTTACGTTATGTGGTCAACACGAAGTTCCTCTTGTTTCTGAACTGGGACCCTTGGGCAAGTCCTGGTGGTCACAGCCGAGAGGATGGGCAGTGAGACCCAGAGGGTCTGTGTCCGCTCATCACTGTGCCTCTGCAGGTGTGGAAGGCGGTGGGCTGGCGGCTCATCGCCCTCTCCTTTGGACTCTATGGCCTCCTGTATGTCTACGAGCGCCTGACGTGGACCACCAAGGCCAAGGAGAGGGCCTTCAAGCGTCAGTTTGTGGAGTACGCCAGCGAGAAGCTGCAGCTTGTCATCAGCTACACTGGCTCCAACTGCAGCCACCAAGTCCAACAGTGAGTGGCCCCGTTGCCCCGGGGCCGGTGCTGGCTCCTGTGGCTCAGGACGCCCTGTAGCTTCCCTTTGGACCGGGCCTGGATACAACTGGGTCCCAAGCATCCTCTGCCACTGGCCTTCAGCTGTGCAGTGTCAGCTTTGAGACCAGGGACGGGGAGAGGGGTCTTGCTAGGGACGCCTGTGTCCTGGGTTGGGTCCACATAGGCCTCTGTTCCCCCAAGAAAGGAGGAGATGGGAAAGCAAGGGACACTACTTGTAGCATTTATTACAGGTCGCCTTGGAGGGCTTGGTTTACAGGCAGAGCTTTGACATGCGAAGTCGCAGGCCTGTCTTCCTGGCATAGCTTTGGGCAGCTTGGGACTGGATCGCTTGCGGGGCGGGCGCATGGGAGTGCGGCCTGCCGAACGCTGCTCCGTGGCAGGCCCCTTGCTCGGCACTTGGCACCTAATTTCTCATTTTCTCTGGGAATCCTTTGACATAGACGTTGTTTGCATCGACATTTTTTTGGGGGGGAACAGACTGGAAGAGTCATCCCTTTTCCCCTGCCGCTGGGTGATTAGCAGCAGAGCTGGGATCTGAATCCTGGCCGGTTGTGCCCAAGGCAGGGTGCTCCTGGCTCTCTCCCTGTGGCGATGCTGTGTGGGTGGCGGCTGTGACAAGATGTCGGCTGGCGGCAGGGAGCCACAGGGGGGTGGCGCAGAGCAGAACTGTCAGTGGCTGACGTACGGGCTACCTGCTTGCCCCACACTCGGTGGGACTTAGCCAGGCATGGCATTCGGCAAAACAGCCACGTGGCCTGGTTGATCCAGAGTCTCTCTCCTTTAGGGAGCTGTCTGGGACCTTTGCTCATCTGTGCCAGCAAGTCGATGTCACCCGGGAGAACCTGGAGCAGGAAATCGCTGCCATGAATAAGAAGATTGAGGTTCTTGACTCACTTCAGAGCAAAGCAAAACTGCTCAGGTGAGGTCAGCCTGGGCAGCCAGAGGTGCTCCGGTGTGCGGCCCGGGTGCTGTGGGGGCCTCCGCGCGGCTCTGTCTTGGGTGTGGACATGGACCTCACTTGCGTGGGAGAGGTTAGATGGCACGCCGCTGGAGGGCCAGTGAGACGGAGGGCCACCGGCCTCCAGACGCGTGCAGTCGGGCCTGGGGTGGCAGTGGAGGAACCGAGATGTATGTGTCTTTGTAGCAGCCCGTGGCTGGCACTTGAGCTCTGGGCATCTCTCCAAGCTTGTACGACCCATTTCCTTTTTCTAAAAGGGAAAATTGGGGCCTCCAGAAGTTACTTGCCTAGGATTCCATGGGAAGCGGTCAGGCCAGGAGTAGACAACTCCAGGCACACGTGCCCCAGCAGGCTGTGGCTCTGCACATTGATGATCTTTCATTGTCTACTGTGTGCTGGGCCTCTGGGCTAGACCTGCCACATGCTTTACTCCATTTCTCTTTGAGCCCAGGGACGGGCAGGTCAACCTCTTTACCGCCAGGAGAGCTGGGTACCCAGCTCTGGCAGGGCCCACGTTGGCACACCATCCTTGTGGGGTCCCTGTTGAGAGTCAGAGCTTCTGTCCGTGCTTTGCTGGAGAGGATGGCTCAAAGGCGCAGGAAGCCTGGGTTCGTGCCCAGGCACTCACTTTAGGGCAGGTCACAGAGCTTTCTTTGGTCTTACTGTTTTCATCTGTAGAACAGGGCAGGATTTCATGACAGAGCCACAGAGCTGCACCTAAAAGCGCTGTGCAAAGGTCCTCGGCCCGCTTGGCCCAAGATAACATCAGCACGCGGGGACCCTGTGCTTCCTGCCCCTGCTGCTGACGTCAGCGCTAGTCCCCTCAGCGACTAGTGGACTTTCCCTCCCTGACAGTGCAGATGGGCCCTCCCCACCCACCAGCCTGGCTCAGGCCTTCTCTGGGGACATGTGGGACCTCTCATGGGGGGGCGTGTGTGGTGGAGCGTGTTTCTGCCCCTTGTCATCAACAGGGACGGGGGAACCCGTAAGGGCTGCTTATCCAGCAACCCAACCCCTTGCCGATGGGCAGGAAAACCAAGTTCCGGACAGTTTGGGGACTTGCTTGTGGGCAGGTGAAGCCAGCATAGGGCTGGAGGGTCAGAAAAGCCCGACTTCGGCTCTGGCACGACAGTTGACTATAGGAAGTTACGAGACCTCTCTGGGCCTCTTTCCCTTATCTGTGCAGTGGGGGGAGCCTGGAGGAGTAAACAAGGTTAGACGGCAGGCGTCCTGAGAAGAACACGCGCGGCCTGTCTTGCTCAGGCGTCCTTAGAAGAACATGCGTGGTGGCCTGTCTTGCTCTCTGCTGTGATCAGCTCCGAGGGCTACAAAGTAACCATTTCTCCACAGGAACAAAGCCGGTTGGTTGGACAGCGAGCTCAACATGTTCACGCACCAGTACCTGCAGCCCAGCAGATAGTGGGCTAGTGGGCCGCCGCGAGCCGGAGCCCGTGTGGACAAGGGCGGTGCCGCCAGTGTGTGGGCCTCCCAGCAGGGTCACGCGCAGCTCCTGCCCGTGGCCACCACTGTGAGAGGGAAAGCACCTCCGTCTCATGCCATTTTGAGCCCCTGATCGCTAGTTCTCTCCCCCACCCTTTGCCTGCTGTTGCAGGAAGATTTGGCTTGTGCCCCTAAAGGAAACTTTAATGACGACGTGGACAGCATGACACCAAGGAGTCGAGTCTTTGCTTTGTCAGGAGCCCTGGACTGAGACTCACTTGAGTGCGTGACGAGGTCCTGGGATCTGCCTGCCCCACGGAATGCCTGGTTGAAGCTTTTGGGGGTACCAGGCAGACCCCCTTCTCCGGCCAGCACCAACACTGACCCGCGCACACCCGCCTGCAGCGCGCTCCAGCACCCCTGTGGAGAAAGGCCGCCTGAGGGAGGGTTGGGTTTTCTTCCCAGGTTGCGCTGGAACAAGTTCCAGAAAGGCCGAGTCCGTCCCAGAAGGGCTGTTGCCTGTGTGTGTCAGTTTGGCCCTTCAGCTTTTGGGCCTCGCTCCTTCCGCAGAGCATTTCAGACTTGTCTTGGGGGCAGGGCTCGCCTCGGTTGGTCTTGGAGCCTCCTCGTGCTGGGAGGGGGAAGGTGTTGTAGAAGCCACTGGAGTCAGAGTAGCTGAGGGCAGGGGCCGCGTGGGGAGAGCAGGTAGCCACGTCCCTGATGAGGGAGGGCCTTGGCCTTCCTCCTCTTCATGGCGTCCCTTGTTCTGGTTTTGGTCCTTAGCCCGTGTAGTCTGGTTTTTCCGTTGGTCAGAGATGGTTTGGTCCAGAGCGTTCGAGGATGTAGTTGAAGGAAAGAAGGCGGAGGGAGGGGGGTGGGCCCGATCCAGGATGGCTGGAGAATGTGGCCTCCACGGAGAACAGAGCCCTCGCGGGGTCCGAGAGCCCACCCTGTTAGCTCGGTTGTGTCCCTGTTAGGCTCCTTAAGAAAGGCTCCTGCCCCCACCCCCCTACCTTGGCTCAGGCTGCCCTTGACCTCCGGACCTCTGGACTAAGTCTCCTGTGCCAGGAAGGCTGCTGCTGCCTGAGAGACGGTGTGGGACACCCAGCCGCCCTCCTCCGGTCTTCCCGCCCTCCCTGCTCCCCACAGCCTCTTGCTGACCCTCACTTGACCTCGTGTTGACTTTGAGAAATGTTCCCTGTTGAGTTTGGGATTGTTACTGGTTGAAGTGGGGGCAGGTTCCTGTCTCCAGGGTGTTAACTGGGGCAAACAGCCTTCACAGTTCAGGTCGGAGAACTTCCTAGAAACCAGCAGGTTCTCTCTCCCAGAAAGAGCTGGGGCTTGTCCTCTTGAAATCCCCCCCCACCCCCGCCCCGCCACCACCGAGGTTCCGGGAAATGAGCTGGTGGCCTCTGCTCCCCAGTAGATGGCCACACAGGTGGTATCCTGTCTGGTGCCCGCTCGTTCAGACCCGTAGTGCAGCTGCTGTGTGGAACCAAGTGGGGGACCTTGCCGGGATCGCCCCACGGCAGGAGGATGTTCGAGCTTTTTGCCAGGCCTACATGGTCACTTCACAGCGTGTCAGGAGAAATCATTGTCACACGATTCCAATGAATTTTGTGCTTTTTGGGGAAAAAGAAATTATTTAATAACTAAACATGAATTTTTTTGAATGTAGCCCCTGGGCAATGAATGAATTTTGAGTTTCTTCTACAGTAAGTGAAATTAAATATATCCCACTGAGGGAAAGGCTCGGACAGAAGTGTGGCAAAAAGCACTTTAATTTGATGCTGCTAACTTTGTTCTCCGGTTTTACGTTCATTTGCTAGAGTGTGAGACGTGCTTGACACAGTGAGTGTTTTCTCTGATGTACTTAAGGTGATCTACTTGCCTGAATTACTCCTGTATCACTGCTGATAATACTGGCACTAAAATAAAACCTAGTTGGAAATACTGCAGGGCCTCAGTTTACTGTTCTTAGGCAAACCACGACGGCAGGCTGTATTTTGAAATGACCTTAACTTTGTTCAGGGGAAGTTCCAATTGTGATTTGCCTATGGGTTCCTCTTGCTCTTGGAAGGACTCATACTCTGAGAACAAAAGGCGTAACCGATCTTTAAGAACCAGGAAATCTAGAGTGATGTCTTTACAGATTTCGCTGTAACTCCAAGCCATTGATTTTTCACTTAAAAAGTAATGACTCAGACTGGCCCACCCTAGTTTGCTTTCTGAGAACTTGGCTGTGAGCTTTCTGCTTTTTGAAGGGCCCTCGGCAGTGACTCGTCAGCCACCCTGGCCCCCGACACCTGTGCCCCGGGCTCTGCCTCCCCCACTCCTCTCACCGCGCTCGATGGCAGCCTCATCCTTCCCTAAACCTAGGCCACGAACTTGGGGTGTCATCCTGGACTCCAGGGGCACTTGCTTCCACCTTCAGAATGCCTCTGGACCCTGACCACTTTCCCCGGCCCATCACAGCCCCCACTCCAGCCCTGGGCACTGCCACACAACGTGTCCCTACGACCCTTGCCTTCAGGTGCTTGTTTCAAGGCAGCGAGCAGCCAGAGTGACCTTGCCATAGATTTGAACTAGAACTCAGTTCATGCTACTCCTCTGCCTTGGCTCCTGTCCCACCCAGAATGGGCCCAGATCCTGGCGGTGGCCCTTTCAGGTCTGCAGTACCCCTTACTCCCTGGGGCCCTCTGCTTTGGCCACACTGGCTCCTTGCTGTTTGAAAGTGCTAAGCACATAACCTCCTTAGGTCTTGGCCCTGGCTGACCCTCTTTTTCCTCTAGACATCACAGCTAGCCCTCTCACTGCCAAGCCTCCTGAGATGTTCCCTCATTGTCTGGGTCTACCCAGACCACCCTGCGTACAATCCTTCTTTCCTTCCCTGTTTGCTGGCGTTTCTGAGGACCTCGCCCTGCAGCCTCTGGGATAGGCACGTTTTCCCACTAGCCATCCTCCTCACGTAATAGGGTTTGTTTGATATGTCCGCCTGCTAGAACACGAGCTTTGCAAGGCTTGAGCTTTTTGTCTGTTTTGCTTATTGATAATGTCAAGCATTTAGTTCAGTGCCTGGCCCAGAATCAGAACTCAGCATTAATCCTTGCTGAGTTAATGAGGTCTGTCCTAATAACACAGTCCACATACTGTCAGCCCTCCAGGCTTGGGGCCCAGAATGAAATGGTACTGGAAACGCCCTAAGAGTAGGCATGGGGCTAGTGGCTTTCAGATGTTCAAATGTCAACAGCTTCAGGGCTGATGGGTCCTGGATTGGAGCCCAAGTCTTAATTTCCCAAAGCCCAGTGGCTTTCAAACCTACCTACCTTCCAACCTTCCTTCCTTCCTTCAGCTCTCTCTCTCTTTTTTTTATAAAGGTTTTTTTTTTTTTTTTTTTTTTTTTTTTTTTTTTAATTTATTTGACAGAGATCACAGGGAGGCAAAGAGGCAGGCGGGAGGGCGGGGGAGAAGGCTCCCTGCTGAGCAGAGAGCTCGATAACAAGGTTAGATCCCAGGACCCTAAGACCATGACCTAAGCCTAAGGCAGAGGCTTTAACCCACTGAGCCACGCAGGCGCCGCCCTCTCTCTCTGTCTTTCTCGCTCTCTCTCTTTCTGTCTGTGTGTCTTTCTGTTTTTCTTCTTTACCCACAATTAGAAATACATGATAAACCAGCACACACGTGTGTATATATAGGTAAAGCCGAAGATCTAAAGGCAATGCCCTTTTCCTGTGATGCACAGGGATTTTCTCTTCCGCTGCTGTTCACAACCCACTAAGTTGTTCACCAGCTGCTCCTGCCATGTTTGGAAAAAGGTGTTCCACACCCTGTTCCTCACTTAGCACCGCCTAGTTCTCTGTGCCCCGTGGAGACCAGATGCCTGTGGTTGCTCAGCCTACCTCACCCACCCACTGAGAGTTCTGGGGAATCCAAGAGGTGGGATTTTTGGTTTTCCAGTAATAGTGTCCCTGTTTAATCACAAAGTAAAATCACAAAGTGGCCAGAATGTGCCCCTCTTCCAAGTCTGAGCCCTCTTCACAGACGTCAGCTGAATTCACCCTGTGCTCCAGGACACGGATTTCTGGCTCTGAGTCATCAGGCTTGAGATTAGAACAGCCTATGTTAAAGGAGAGCTGAGCACGTGTCGGACATTTATATGCATGAACCCAAATCTCAGACATTCGGTGATCTGTTTGTCTCTGTGCAGATGAGGGAGTTCATGAATTCATCAAAACATTTGAGTGCCTACTGTGTGCTGATGAGCATGGTGCCTAGCTTAGAGACACAGCATTGAGTCATGTGGATAAAAGCGTCTGTCTTTTTCCAGAGCTGGTATGCTAGCGGGGAGAGCTGGACTACAGGCAAAACCAGTTGAATAGGGCGCCTGGGTGGCTCAGTCGGTTAAGCCTCTGCCTTCTGCTCAGGTCTGCCTTCGACTCGGGTCATGATCCCTGGGTCCTGGGATCTGGTCCCACATCGGGCTCCCTGCTCAGCGGGGAGCCTGCTTCTGCCTCTCCCCGTGCTTGTGTACTTTCTGTCTCTCTGTCAAATAAATAAAAATCATTTTTAAAAAAACCCAGTTGAGTAAAAGTCATAGTATATCGGCAGATAAGGACTGTGGGGGGAAATGAGGCTGGGAAAGTTTGGGGAGGGCGTTACAACAGTGTGGTTGGGGTAGGCCTTCTGAGAAGACAACATTTGAAGGATGACAGTGCGAATGAAATCCTGTAGACACCTGGGGCAGTGCATTCTAGATGGAGGGACTGGCAGGTGCAAAGGCCCTGAGGTAGGAGCATGCCCATTATCTTTAGGGAACATAATGACCCTGATGTGGCTAGAATAGAGTGAGGGAGGGGAAGAGGAGTAGGAGACAAGGTATGAAAGGGACCTGGAGGCAGATGGGCATCTCACAGGTAAGGACTTTGGCTTTACTCTGAGTGCGGTAGGTGCAATTGGAGAGCTTTGAGCAGAGAAGTCCCATAAGCTGCCTTTCATTTTTTTTTTTTTTTTAAGATTTTATTTATTTATTTGACAGAGATCACAAGTAGAGAGGCAGGCAGGGTAGGGGGAGCAGGCTCCCTGCTGAGCAGAGAACCCGATGCGGGGCTCCATCCTGGGCTGGATCCCAGGATCCTGAGATCTTGACCTGAGCTGAAGGCAGAGGCCTAACCCACTAAGCCACCCAGGCACCCCCCTATTTATGGGGTCGCAGGCTGCTGTGAAGACAACAGAGTAAGGATGGAAGCAGGGGGACCAGTCACAATGTGACCCGTGTTCCAAGGAGAGGGTGGTGCCTGGGGCCGGGTGACTGTCATGGAGGTGGTGAAAAGCAGTCGGGTTCTAGAGTCCTTTTATTTATGTATTTATTTTTAAGATATTATTTGTTTATTTGACAGAGAGAGAGAGACACAGCGAGAGAGGGAACACAAGCAAGGGGAGTGGAAGAGGGAGAAGCAAGCTTCCTGCTGAGCAGGGAGCCCCATGTGGGGCCCCATCCCAGGGCGCTGGGATCATGACCAGAGCCGGAGACAGACACTGAACAACTGAGCCACCCAGGCGCTCTCTGGAGTCCTTTTAAAGATCACATGGGAGTCCCTGGATGACTAGGTTGGCTGAACATCTGATTCTTGGTTTTGGCTCAGGTCATGGTCTTGGGGTCATGGAATCAAGTCCTGCGTTGGGCGGAGTCTGCTTGGGGTTCTCTCTCTCTCTCTCATAAATAGACATATCTTTAAAAAATATATAAAGCTAGAAATGATGGGCTGTGCTGACGGACTGGGTGAGTCATGGTGACTCGGGGTCCTGGGCACATGGTAGGAGAGGGACAGCTTCAGTGGAGCACGTTTGGGGGAAACCAGGACGCCATTTTCGGACTTGTTACCTGTAAGGCCCATCTTCTGTAGTTGGACACGAGAACTTGGAGCTCAGGCAGAGTCTGGCCTGGAGATATGCCTTTGGGAGTCAGCACATGGATGGCCCTTGGCCAGGGTTCTCCGGAAAGCGGAGCCTCAAGGAGAGGGCTCACGCACCCTCATTTTATTTCTGCGGAACAACCCCAAGGGGGAGCCGGCGGGGAGGGGGGAGAGAAGTCGGAAGGAGGGAGAGCCGGCAGAAGGCCGCATTAGAGTTGGCCGCAGTTGGAGGGGCCTGCAGATGAACAGACGGTGACCTTGAGAAGCCCCGCAGGTGAATCTCGTACCTTTCCTGGGTGGGGACGGAGGTGGGGGGAAGAATTTATCCACTATTTGTCTCTTCCTGCTGATTGAAGATTTGCCCCTTGGGACACTGAGTATTTCTGCGTTGCATATATGAATGCTGGGGCACCAAACTGGGGTCAGTGGTGGTGGGGGTGGCGGAGGTGAGGGGCGCGGGTGTGGGCTGGGGGCCGGTGGGGCCGGTCGTGCTTGCCCCGCATCACTCAGTCCGAGCAGAGCTGGAGCAACAGGCAAGTGAGGCCAAGAGGGTCTGAGGCGGAGGAGAGGGTTTATGTAGAAAATTCTACCCCCCAGATCACCCAGAGCTGCATTTGCCTTCCTTCCCTTCTTCCCCGGGAGGGGAGATCTCAGTCTGACCTGACAGAGCCCTACGAGGCGGTACGAGCCCTAAGGTCTCTGCCTCGGGGGACTAGTGACCAAAGCTACAGGCCCTCCTGGTCCAGCCGGTCCATCATCCAGCCCCATTCTGGATTGCCCTTGTCCCAGCCTATGCCGCAGCTGTGCCGGTTCCTGGTGTGGTGATCCAGACTTCATCCCAGGGGACCCGAGCCCTTGGCTGTCTGGTCCTGCTTGGGCCATGATGGTCATGACTGCCGCTTGTGGTTACCAGTGGGTGTAGTGGGTGTAGAGACACCAAGGAACAGACACTCGAGGGTGTTCCCAACAGTCCTCTGTCCCACTGCATAGCAGCAGCCCTGGTTCCTCACGGGGATCAGAATCTCTCCCCAGCAGCACGGCGACTCTGTCCCCTGGTCCACCAGCAGGACAGGCATAGCCACCGGGGGATGGCCACATCTTCAAGTTCGATGGGACTGTATCGTGTCCCTCGGCAGAAGCTTCCTGCCTCCGGGCACAGGAAACACAAAGTCCAGAAGTGGGTCACTGGAGTGCTGGAGGGAAGGGCCTCTATTTACACCCTCTACTTCCTGTCCCCGAATATTCTAGCCTCAGGGGACACGGTGGCCTATCTCAGCTGCTCAGAGAGCAGAACTGTGAGGTATGGTCCCTGAGCTTGGTCCTTCCAGGCAATGCCACGTGGGTGTTGGCGTTCCTGAAAAGATCAGTGGATCCTTTGGTCACAAGCACATTGTTCCACATTTTACCAAAAACAGGTCCCTTAGTGTGAGCCCATGTGTGTATATCACGTCACTACATCGGGGAATCCAAAGCCCTAAGACAGTGGTCGGGGTGAGCCCCCTGTAGGCTGGACGGTACGTGGATTAGCATCAATCTCAGTAAGTACAAATTGCCCCCCTCCAGGGCAGACAGAAGCCGGATGCAATCCACCTGCTACCAATGGCTGGCTGGAGATGTTTTGCTTTGGCAGACCAGGCATTCGGGACCTCCTGGGGCCTTCAGGAGAGGAGCCCAGGCCCCTTCACTCCTGTCATCATGGCCACCGTGTCTGTCCTTGGGCCCTCTGCACCCACACCAGGGAGGCTGCGGAGGGAGGCTGGCTGATGTCTACCAGCACGTCTCCCATTCCACCTGTTTGTTGACTGTCTCCCCTGCCCTGGACATCTCTGTTGGGTGGATTTGAAACGCGAGACATGGATTTCATCTGTTGTGCCCCCTCCCATTGGTGCTCACTGGCTTATCTTCCTACCGCCTCCCCAGTTCTCCTGGGACCCCATCTTCCAAACTTTCTCCCTGAAACTCCTGGGCACCAGCCAGATCACCAGCCACCACCCAGGGTGGTGGTGTGTGCCTTTCCCTCCGGCCGTTCATCCCTCTTTATGCATGAATGACCAAGTGTGCAGTGCACAGCTGTGTCCAATGGGAGGACTGGCCTTCATCTTTGTCCTCAGGGCCACTCCCAAGAGGGGTTGGTGGTGACACAGGAGTGACAGCTCTCTGTTCCAGCTAGTGCAAACACACTGTGCCCAACGAGACCAACTTCTTATTTGTTTCTTTTACTTGCTTCACATCTTTTTTTTTTTTTAAGATTTATTTATTTATATATTTATTTGACGGAGTGAGAGAGAGCATGAGCACAAGCAGGGGGAGCAGCAGGCAGAGGGAGAGGAAGAAGCAGGCTTCCTGCTCTGTGGGGGGCCTGATACACCACTGATTCCAGAGCTCTGGGATCACGACCTGAGCCAAAGGCAAATGTTTAACCAACTGAGCCACGCGGGCGTCCTGCTTCACATCTTTTAACACCTTTATTGAGATTTAATTAACTAATTAATCTATTTGTTTTAAAGTAAGCTCTATGCCCAACATAGGACCTGAACCCACCACCCCGAGATCAAGAGTCGCATGTTCTACCGACGGAGCCAGCCAGGCGTCCCTTATTGAGATATAATTTATACACAATAAACTGAATGTTTAAAGTGTACATTAAGTTTAGACATATGTATGCACCGTGAGGCCATCACCACAACCAAGACAATGGACACACCCATCACCCCCAAGGCTCCGTCATGCCCCCTTGTCATTCCTCCTTCCATCCCCGCTCCTTGCAACCACTGATCTATCACTATACATCTGTTCACATTTTCTAAAGTTCTATACAGATGGAAGATACGGTGCGTACCCTTTCTTTCCCAGGCAACATAATTATCTTGAGATGCATCCGTACTGTGCGTATCAATAGTTCGTTCATGGCCATGGCAGGATAGCAGCCGTTGTGTGCATATGCCCTGATTCGGCAGACACCTGTTGACCTGTGTTTGGAAACAGCTGCTGTGAGCACTCCTATGCAAATCTTTGTAGGGACAATTTTCTCCCGCTTGGATAAATGACTAGGAGTAGAATGGCTCGTGCAGTGGGTATGAACTTAACAACAACAGCACAGCTTTATTGAGGTGTCATTTACACACCCTTAAATTCACTCATTTTAAGTGTACAAGCAAACCATTTTAGCGAGTTTACAAAGTTGTGCAGCCTGCACCACAACCCCGCTTCAGAGCGTGTCCAGCGCCCAGAATCGTCCCTCCTGGTCCCCCCACCACTTTGCTTTAGTCCCTTCCTTCCGTCCTCCGTCACTACTATCCTTTTCCCCCTACCTGCTAATTTGCTGAATTGCACTGGTTTTAAAACGTTCTGGTCAAGTCAGTTCATCTGGTACCACCTCGTTTGGGGTTTTCTCCGTAAAATGGGGCTGGCATGGATTCCAGGTGCTTAACCCACTCCTCTCTCTCCCTCGCCCTTCTTCTCTGCCTCCCTGTGCCTGGCACTGTGCCTCTGGGTACAAAGTAGGCACGACAAATCCTGGGAAGAAAGTGGGGAAGAACGGGTCTCCAGCCACCGACCACCCACTCCCGCCCCGCCTCGCGCGGCCGGGCTCGGCCATTTGCGAGCGGCTTCAGGTCCAGACTCTGAAACTGCCGCCGCCCAATCCGGCGTGGCCGGCGGCCCCGTCCTGACCAATCGGAGTTCGCTCTCTGGGGCACGCCCCCCCCATTTCTATAATCGACGACCAGGACGCAGTCTCGAACGTTGACCAATCAGTTGTTGAGTCCCGCTGTTGGTCCCGCCCCAACATTGAAACTGCAGCTTCTGAACGCGGAGTAACGCTCGCAGAAGCGTCCCGCTCCGCCCGCAATCTGACCAATCAGGGAGGCCGCATCGGGCCCCGCCCCCAGCCGGCGAAGCGAGGGGTGGGCCGGGCGGAACTCCTGGCGGCGAAAGCAGCGGCGGGCGGCGGGCTTCCAGGGTTCCGGGCGGTGAGTGCGGGAGCGGCGCGGCTGGCGGGGGGAGGAAGGACTCGGGGGGAGCCCCCCCATCCCGACCCCCCCCCCGCGGAGGATCCGGTGGCCGCGATGGGAAGGAAGGAGGAGGCTGAACCCGCCGGCAGTTTTGTCGCCCCCGTTTTTCTTTTGAGAAAGAGGCTGTGACCCCGGGTCTTTCGCTCGGGTGAGGGCGGGGCCGGGGCTCCCGATGGTGCGGGTCAGGCTGTTTGCCTCCCTCGTCCGCACCCTCCCCGCCCTCCCAGGGTCGTCTGTGCCCGGGGGAGGGGGGAGGGAGCACTGTCCCCGGAGCCTGGCCTCGCTCGGCCTCTGCTCCCGGTGTGGGCGGTCCACAGCTGACCGGCGTGGCTGGGGCGGGCGGGGGGCCGGGCCGGCTCTCTGAGAGCAGGGTCTGGCCGGACCCGGTGTTAGAACCGGCCTGGTGCGCAGTGAGGGAGACCGAGTTTCTGGGGGGAGCCTGGACCTGGACCCCCGAGGGGATTAGGAAGCCCCCTCCCCCCAGCCTGCAGAAATTCCTTCTAGAGGCATCGGTGTGGCTTCCAGCCTGGGTCCCTGGGGGCAAAAGGCTGAGAGAGGAGGAGGAGGAGGTGGCGTCCCAGGCACCTCTCTGCTTCAAGGGAGAGGCTGGAGTGACCCTGAGTCCTGGAGCCAGATTCGGGTTCAAATCCAGGCTTTGTCACTTACTAGCGGTGTCACGTGGGGCACGTTGGTTAATTCCTCTGAACTTTGGTTTCTTCATTTGTAGAAAGAAGGGAAGATGGAAGGGCGGGCAGGACCGGGGGACGCTTCCCTTCAGAAGCCTGATCTGTGTCGGATTCGCAAATTAGAATACTTACATTTGTAGACGTGCCCTCACTGTTTTCTACAAATTAAACTGATGTCATAGTTAAGGTTGCTAAAGGGGGATCGTTCCCTTTGGGGCATGTAAGTAAACACACTCTGGCCTGTTTAATAATAGACATTTGTCGAATGCTCACTGTGTACCAGGCACCGAACTAAGGCTTAACATGCGTTACCTCGTTTAATCCCTGCGTAATCTCAGGAGGTCTGTTGTCATCTGGCAGATGAGGAAACTGAGGCACAGAGTGATTAAATAACTTGCTTGAGGCTGCACAGCTGCGGAAGTAGGAGAGTGGGGATTCGAACCCAGTCTCCTTGGCTGGTGTCGTGCTGTCTTCGCTTTAGGTAGAAGAGCTGGGCTTGGAACCCAGCCCGAGGGTACACTGCAGCCCAGGGGGACGCCACGGCGTACACCTGGGATGGTGGAGACCAAGGACTTGGTGCAGCTCCGGCAGCTCAACTTGGCGCTCCTGAAGCAGCTGTGGGCCGGGCAGGATGCCGTGCGGCGGTCAGTGGCCAAGGCGGCCTCGAAGGTGAGCACCCACCTTGAGAACTCGCAAGGCAGGCGCGGAAGTGGCTGCCCAACCAGGCAGGTCCCAGGCCTCCTGTGCAATGCATCCAGTTTGGAGAAAACTGAGGCCCAGCCAAGAAGGGACTGGCCTGGGACACTGCAGAGGCCAGAGTGGGGATGAGGATTGAAGATCCAGGCCTTTGTGCCTAGAGCAGGTCAGCTGAGTGTGTGGCTGGGCTGCTCCCTGGGTGACCGGTCCTCCCTGTTCCAGTCAGCCCAGGACTCCACCAGCAGCTATGACTCCCAGACACCATCGTCCCAGGAGACGTCTTTAATGGCCTTCAGACCCTCCAGCCTACAGGACACCCAAGAGAGTGATCCCTGTGATACGTCCTGGTCTGATAGGACCAGCTCTGGAGTGATCTCTCTGCCATCTGCCAAGTACGGACACCAGGCATCCCTGGGCTCTCTGAGGCCCTACTCGGCACCCTTGCTGGCCAGCTCAAACTCAGATGACCCAGAGGTTTCAGCAGAGCTGGACAGTCCCGGGCCTCAGGAGTCCCAGGCCCAGAGCTCCACCCTGGATCAGCAAAGCAGGCTGTCCAAGGTAACATGGGAGAACAGCATTTCCTTGAACTTCAGTCTCCCTGTCTCACAAAGTACTCATTGGCAGGCTCCCTTCAGGGTGGGAGGCTTCCCGGAGATACCTTGAGTCATGGCTGGCTCCACGGAAGCACTTAAAAAGTGGTGGTTGGTTGTTGTTTCTCAGCACTTTGGGAAGAAGGTGATCTTTAAGCCCATTATACAGATGGGAAGACCAAGGCTCAGAGGCTAAGCTTGTTCAGAGTGACCCGGAGACGGGGGCTTGGGGGCCAAACTCTTATCTTCCAACTCCCAGGCCCCTGGCTGAGCCCTGGGGCCCATGTCAGGGTGTAAGTTAAGACCTGGCCCCTTTCCTTCCCACAAGGTGGGGCCTCCTCCTGGGCCGGGCCTGCCTGCCTAGCCCTTGCCCCTTTTTGTCTCCCTGCTCAGTCAAGAGTGACCTTCAGTGAGGAGGCTGCACTGCCTGACAAGAGCTGGCGCCTCAGGCCGTACTTAGGCTATGACTGGATTGCAGGTATGCCCACCCCCCTGTGCCTGCCCGAGCCCTGCCGGTGCTGAATGAAGGAGTCTGAGCTGCCACGGTATTTAGTGTGTATTGATGCCAGGGCCCTGCAAAACTCTGTGTGCATATCATCTCTTTTTCCATCGAACTGCTTATCGCCCCACACCCCCGCCCCCAGCAGCCTCAGTGGCCTGACTGGTCTCCCTCTGACTTTGTCCACGCCCCTAACTATCTATTTTTGATATGGTAGCCAGAATGAATTTCTAAACATGGAAATCCGAGTAATTAGCACTTTAATAAAATCCAAAATCTATCTAGACTTACTTACTCTCTAGACTTATGAGGTAAGACCTGGCTTCAGTTAGCCATGTGACATGATCTCTGACTCTCAGCCTTTGGCTCTTTGCTCCAGCCTCATAGGCCTCTGTGCCGTCCATGACTGCCTCAGGGCCTTTGCACTTGCAGTCTGCACTTGCCATTCCCACTGCCTGAATGCACTTCCCTGGTTGCTTTTCATCATTGAGGGCCCAGCTCAGGGGCTTCTGAACCTGAGAGTGGGGATTCGAACCCACCCCCAACATCCCTGCCTGTGGCATCAGTCATTTGTATATTCATATCATTTGTTCTCAGGAATCGTCCTGTTTCCTTGTTTCTTAGCTGAGTTTTCCAGTAGAACATAAGCTTCACTCAAGCAGGGCCACAGCCATCTTCTTGCTGTATCTCCTGAGCCCGGGCTTAGAGGCATGTGGCGCACAGTAGGCCCTCACGCAACCCTTGTCGAATGCGTGAGTGAATGGCCATAAGAGGTTCTGCTGTTTGGCTCCCCAATTTCACAAAGGGGGAACTGAGGCACAGAGAGGCTGAGTTACTTCTGGAGGCAGGTACTCCGTGGGGTTGCTGGGACCCAGGGGTGGTGGGGACGCAGGCCCTGTCTCCAGGATTTCCTGGCCTATCAGCTCACTGCCTTGCTTCCTGCTTCTGGAAAGTGGAGCCACCCGCCTCCTGCCTGCCCTGTCCCTGTGCTCACTCTCCTTCCTGAGGGAATGAACGCTCCCATCTCGGGCCTGTCCCTGCATTTGTGTGCTCTGCCCCATCCCCTCTGGATTCCCAGAGGATTTGCTTCCTCCTTGGTCGGTCCCACCAGCATGCGAGCTCTGGGAAGGGTGAGGAGCGTAGGTTTTATGGGGCGCCTGTTTCAGGCCTGTTATCTATGGTGTTCCATGAGCTTCCCTCGGCTTTGCTCCTGTTAACTCCTCTGCTCTTCTCAATGATCTGATTAGGCCGGGGCAGCTGTTGTCCCCTGTCCCCGTGGACAGATGAGAAGGCTGAACCACCGCCCTGAGCCACTTCACGAAGTCTTACATCTGCTCAGCAGTAAAGCTGCAACCTGTTATTTTCTACCCCGATGAAATATTTCTCTCTTTATTTTATTTAAAGATTTTATTTATTTGAGAAAGAAAGTATAATTAGTGGGGAGATGGGCAGAGGGAGAGGGAGAAGCAGACTCCACACTGAGCAGGGAGCCTGATGCGGGACTCGATCCGAGGACCCCAGGATCATGACTGAACCAAAGGCAGACCCCCAACCAACAGCTCTCCCCAGGCACCCCCCTTGTCACTGTTTTTGTAAGGCTCCTGAGGGCAGGGCTTTGTCTAGTTCCCTTCTCTCCCCATGGCACGTAAAACTGCGTCCCCTAGGAGGGGCTCTGTAATTATTTTTTGTTTTAATATTTTTTGCACGGATGATAGTGCGTGAGGGTAGACACGCACGGAGACAGGAGCGGAAGTCACAGCGAGTGGCGCGTCCCCTCCAGGTCTCTACGAGACAGAGTAGGGATAGTGCAGACTAGAGGGCTGTGCCAAGAGCCCCGAGTCTCGGCCGGTGGCCACACAGCAGCTCCCGGTGCTTTGCCCGCTCCAGGGTCTCTGGACAACACTTCACCCATCACCAGCAAGCCCGAGGCCTTCTTCTCGAAGCTACAGGATTTCCGGGAAGCCAACAAGGAGTTGTGCATTAACAGTGACCCCGAGTGAGCAGGGGTGCCGAGGGGTGAGCAGGGCGGCTGGGGGACCCCCATCGCCCAGCCTGCTCACCCCTCTCCCCTCACAGCTCCCAGTTCCTCGGCCCGCGGGAGAGCAGCGGCGTGGAGGAGGACCATGAATGTGAGTCGAAGCTCCCGGCAGGCACCCCGCAGCCTGGCCGGTGAGGTCTCTGGCGCCTGCGAGAGCAGCTGGGGTGGAGGGGACTCGGAGGGGGGCCTGAGGTCCAGACAGGATGGGGCAAGCCTTAGATGGGGGCTGGGGAGTGGGGTGGGGGGAGCAGAGGCCAGGCCTTTTGGGGATGAGGGCCGGCCCTGTGTCCCTCCCCGCCCCCCCATCACCCCTCCCCAGCCGCCTGCTTTCCCGTGCGCCCCCACTTCTGCTGCCCGCACTCTGGGGGGTGGGGGCGCTGGCTGCATCACACGAGCACTTGAGTCTCTGCTTTGGGTTCACATCTGCAGCATGTGGTGCGCATGCGTGTGTACGTCACAGGCAAGGGCTGGTCACGTGAACACCTGTGTGTGCGTCCCACGTGTGATGACCCGTTTAGGCATAAGCACGTGTGTCTGTGACTGTGACTGTATGAAGCCACGGTTCCTGTTTGCGCTCGTGTGCAGGATCCAAGTGTGTGTCCTGCTGGGGCGCACGTGCGTGTTCGTGTTCTGTATGTGTGCACCTGTGCGTGCCTGTGCATGTGGCCTTGGTGGGGTGTTGGCGGGCCTGTGTGTTGGAGGCAGCGGCGGGGGCATGCCGGGATCTGGGGGCCCAGCTGAGAAGAGATGCTCCTTCTCACGGCCCTGCAGGCGTGTACTGCTATCGCGTCAACCGGCGGCTGTTTCTGGTGCCTTCCGATCCTGGCACCCCCTGCCGCCTGTGCCGGACCCCTCGGGACCAGAAGCGTCCTGAGACTCTGGCGGCGCCGGCGCAGGTCAGGTGAGTGGCCCGAGCATGTAGGACACCTCGGGGCAGGTGGAGAAGAGCCGAGCCTGAGGCCTGCCCGGCCTGCGGGAGGGCAAAGTGGACCCCCTAGCAGCCAGTTTGCTGCCCCCCTGCAGGGTGAGCATCCCGCTGTCCATCCTGGACCCCCCGCACCGGTACCGCATCCACCGGCGGAAGAGCTTTGATGCCTCCGACACGCTGGCCCTGCCCCGGGTAAGCTGCCCTGCGGGGCGGGGTTGGAGTTGGGCTCAGAGCCCAGGCCCCCAGGGGGATCCTGGGGCCCAGAGAGTGAGGCTGGGCACCAGGAGAGCGAGCACGTGGGTCTCCAGAGTTCAGGCTGGGCTCCTTCCGTCACCTGTGACTGTGCTCGCTCCCTTTTCCTCGCCCCCGCCACCCCAACACTTCCAGAAGCGTCTGCCCGCTGCTCGCATTGCGCACACGAACCTCACGGATTGAGCTCTGGGGTGCTGTGTGCATTGTTAGGAGGATGAGCTTGTGGAGCGCTCCCAGTCCCCAAGACTGCGGGCCCTGTTGCCATCCCACTGTACAGATGAGGAGACTGAGGCCGAGGGAGGTGACAGGTGTTGGGTCAGCAGGTGGAAGAGTGGGGATTTGAACTCAGGTCCTTGTGTTTCCTAGTGCCTCCCATGGAAGCGTTCTTTGTGTCGCCCGGGTAGGGGGGGCGTCCGTGGGGACCCCACTCTCAGTTGAGGCTGGGGGAGCTGGGATTATGGGAGGAGAAGGGATGCTGAGGAGAGTCGGTCTGCTCATCTGTAAAATGGGTACAGCGTTCGGTCCTGGGATGAGTAGGGCACCTCAGTGAATCAGTACATGTCAGGGGCGTGGGGCAGAGTCTGGCACACAGGAAGAGCTCTGTCAGCATCCATGGGCTTCCCTCCTTCTGTCTCAGGCCAGGGGCCCAGGGCTTGGGTCCGTAGTGAAAGGAAGGCCTGGGATAACCCAGTGGGTGGACACAGGCCTGCCCTGGGGGAGCCTCAGTCTCCGGGGCACGTCATGACTGTTTGGGGGGGACACAGCTGCCTCCCTGGGGTGCACCTCATCAGAAGGTAGCCCTGCCACAGGTCGGGCGCCTTAACCCCTCGCTCTCCACAGCACTGCCTGCTGGGCTGGGACATTGTCCCTCCGAAGTCTGAGAAGAGCTCAGCCCCCAAGAGCCTGGACCTCTGGTCCTGTGTCTTCTCCGAGGCCCAGCACCAGAAGCTGTCAGCTGCCAATACTTCCCACCTGGTACGGTCCAGGGTGCCTCAGGAGGGACAGATGCCTTGGAGCAGGCCTTGGGGGGCAGCTTGGGGCAGGGACTGCAGAGCCCAGAAGCATCTCTTGGAAGGGGCCTGTCCCCCCAGCCCACGGCACCCTTCTAGGCTGTCCTGCTCCCTGCCAGCTCCCGCACCCCACGCAGGAAGGTGACCTGACTCTGATCCAGAAGGGGAGGAGGTGGGAACCGAGGGGGATCTCTCACCTGGTTTCCTCTGACACCTCCCCATTTACCATCCAGGCCCTGCCAACCAGGGTCCCGCCATTCACCCCAATCTGGTCAGAAGCCCAGCCGCGCGCCCCCTGGCTGAAGCCCTGAGGACTGGCCACTTGGAGGAGGAGGACAGAGCCCCTACTGTCACCTGGGACCCCTCTCCTCTGCTGGAGCACCCACGACAAGGGAGCCCTGCCTGGCCTCAGCTGGAGGTGGACTTGGGTCCCCCCCCCACCTAGTTGGGCAGGTGGATGGGCCCAGGCCTTTCTCCTTCCTGGGGACAGAGGTGGGGTCTCCAGGGTTGGGAAGTGAGGGGAAGAGGATTCTGTGGCATGTTTATAAATAAAGCTCAGTCCTCTGTGTAGCTCCCATTCTTCCTTGTCCCTAAAGCTGGGGGCCATTGCTGAGAGCCTCTCTTGAAGTCCCTGGGCCAGTGGCTCCCCCCCTGCCCTCTCTAGCCCAGCCTGGGAGCCACGGGTGATGAGAGCCACCGCAGGCACAGACATGGAAGCCAAGAGCCAGGCGGTGAGCTGGAGGCCGGGTTGGCAGAGGGTCCGGATATCTCCTTCTGGGTTACCAGCCAGTATCTGTTTTCCTCCTCATAGGTAGAACATGATGCAATTCCTGCTTTTGTAGGATAAAAATGGCATAAGTGGGAGGCCGGAGCCCAGAGGAGGCACGTGGTTTTTTTTGAGGTTTCTCAGCTCAGAGGGCTGGAACGAGGGTTGTGGCCTCCACGGGAGCTGGGACGCCCGGGAAGCGTGGTCTGCCTGCTGCGCGTGGCTCACGTTCTAGTCAGGGCGGGGGAGGTTCTGCTGCAGGAACTGACGGACCCGCCAACTCTCAGGGGCTTCTGTGGGTTCCAGTTTGTCCGCGTACACATCCCTGCTCATTTTCTGCTTTTTTTTTTTTTTTTTTTTTTAAATTTTTTTACAGAACTGGGATCACAAGTAGCCAAAGAGGCAGGCAGAGAGAAGAAGGGAAGCAGGCTCCCCTCTGAGCAGAGAGCCCGATGCGGGGCTGGATCCCAGGACCCTGGGATCATGACCTGAGCCGAAAGCAGAGGCTTTCAAACACTGAACCACCCAGGCGCCCCTATTTTCTGCTTTTTTGATGCTAGCCATTCGAATGGGTGTGAATTGGTATCTCATTGTGGTTTTGGTTTGTATTTCCCTGATGATGAGTGATGGGGAACTTTGTTTCTGGGCTTATGGGCCATCTGTATGTCTTCTTTGGAGAAACGTACATTCAAGTGCTCTGTTCATTTTTAAATCGGGTTGTTTGGGGTTTTTTTGTTTGTTGTTGGTTTTTTTTTTTATGTTGTTCACATGTCATTTTAAGTCATAGGGCCTGTGGGAGTCAGTGGTTTTGTTAGAAATTCTCTGGCCAGAGGGAAAAGAGAATCTGGAAACCTTCAGCCAAACAAAAGTTACAAATTTACAGCTAAGATCAGCTTAGAAGTTCAGCTGACCCAAAAAGCCACAGTTGGACCGAGACAGATGTTTCCCATCAAAGTCCTGACTGCCTGTTGGGTCCATGAAAGCCTCAAGGTAGGTGGTTTCTCTGGAAACACAATTCTTTTGAAAATGTAGGTTTCACCAGTTTACTTCCAGTCACTCCTCTGTACGAGAAACCACACCCATGGTCTCCCAACACCGTGACCCCATTGACAGTCAGACTCGCCCTTACTTTGTCCGCCACCGGGAAAAGTGGGTCTAAGCTCTGCCGCCCAGCCTGTGAGATTGTGCTACTCTCAGAGATGTTAAAATGTGAAAGGATTTGCTACTTAGAATGAATGAGACACAACAATGTCTATTTTTTAAATTAAAAAATTGTTTCATTTTATTCTTTTTTAAAGATGTTATTTACTTATTTGAGAGACAGGGAGGGAGCCCAGAGGCAGAGGGAGAAACAGGCTCCCCGCTGAGGAGGGAGCCAGACAGGGGACTGGATCCCAGGACCCTGAGATCACCACCTGAGCTGAAGGCAGACGCTTAACCGACTGAGCCACCCCTGGACAGTGTTTCGTGTCTCCTGGCCCACTCCACTCAGCCTGCAGCCCCTTCGGTAGGATCGCCCAGATCTCTTCCTGTCCCTTAACCTTCCACATTTCAACTGCTGTGCCCCTCAGGTGCCCCTTTGCCCCCCCCGTCACACGCTTCTCTTCCCCACTCTTGTCCATCTCGGCCCTACAGGTTAAGTCCCTGATCATGAGCTTCCTTGCTCTGTGTCTCTCTCCCCTGCTGGCATGTAGTTTTGTGAGAGTGGAAGGGTCTTTTTTCCTTAGTTGGGTTGTTTTGTTTCATTTTCTCAAAAGTAGTGGCTCTCCCGTAGTCAGGGTTTGGTGTTTTTCTCCTGCCTGGTTTCCCACCTGCGTTGAGGCTTTAATTTCCCGGAGCCGAAGGAGCCTCGTGTTTGGGTGCACACACTGATGGGCCGTGCATGTTTCTCCCCTCTCCTGCAGATGAATAACTTTCTTTTTCTTTGTTCCCCGTCCAAGTATGTGGCATAAATTCCAAAGGAAAAAAGCAAGATTGCCGACTTCTTCCCAAACTGATGTGCGTCAGTCACTTAAGAAAGGGGGGCTCAGTTGGTGGAGTGCATGACTCTTCATCTGGGGGGTGGTGAGTTCGAGCCCCATGTTGGGGATCGAGATTATTTAAATAAACCTAGAAACAAAACAAAATGGGGAGTCTGACCTCTGTTGCCTGTATCACTGCGTAGATACACAGACCCACGGGGGCCGTTCATTCACACACACGCTCACTCGGTTACCACGTTGAGGTCCTGCTGTGTGCCAGGCACTGTTTGGGGCTCCGCAGAGTGAGCAGTGAACCAGGCGACAGTGACAGCAGGGTCCTGCCCCCCTCCCCCCCCAGAGTCCCCATGCAGGAGAAGCTGACACTGTAACATGTCGGGGTGGTGAGTGCTGACCACTGCCCCCCACCCCACCCCTTGCCTCCCACCCCCAGAGCAATCTTCCAGCCCAGGTTTTTTTCTGAGTCTTCAAGCCGCTGGCCAACCTTGGCCTCCAGGTCTTGATCCACGCCGCTCCCTCTGCCCCGCACTCTCTTCCCACCCAAGCCTCAGCTTCCACATCCGGAGCTCAGAGGCCTTCCCTATCCCACAGAACAGGGTACGACTGCTAGTGTCTTGAGGCCCCCTCTGCTTACCCACCAGAGCCCCCTCACTCTCAACAGTGAGACGCTTGGGGGCAGGAGCTGGGCCCGGACTCGTGCTCAGCTGTAGCCGAGAGCAGCACGAGGCATATGTCAGATGGCGGGGGAGTGACTGAATGGATGAGCCCCTAGGTCTTGGGGAGGCAGAGGCCACTGGAACCCAAAGAGAACGTGTCCCAGGACGTTGGCTCTGCCGGTTTGAATGAGAACTGTCACTGGTTTTCAGTGGGTCGTGTTGTCATGCGTCTCTGCCAAACCAGGGGGGTTCTGGCCTCCTGGGAGGACATGTGGGGAGTGACCCTTCCCTCCCAGAAACTTCCTGCACCTGTCAGCAGCTGTGGGCCCCAGTCCCTGGTGTGCAGATGGGGAACGCATGAAGGAATGAATGCTAGCTGGCCTCCCAGGGGACCCCTCCAACTTCCCAAAGAACAGAAGCCTTTCCCAGTTGCCATCCCGGAGGGTGACTCCCTGGAGGGCCTGAGCAGCCGCCCTACTCCTACCCCTCTGTCCTCATGGAGGTGGACCACGTGTGGCCCAGAAGATAGCAAAAAGCTGGATTTTCCAGAATTAGCTCCCCGTGTGCTGTTTGAACTCAGCATTCTGATGTTCTGGGAATCGACAACATTTTGGTACAATGAAAATTTCTACTGGGCACCCCAAGTCAGAGATCGGGGTTCAGACCCCCTCCCCCACCCCGTGCTGTTTGGCGGCTTTCTGACCATGACGTTGGGCATGTCACATAACTCCAGCTCGGCCTACCCTCTGTCAAGGGTGACAGGGCCAGCGGTGGGGTGGGGAGGCTGACCTAACAGGGGCCTAACTGGTAAGACGCGACAGCTGTCACCGGCTGTTCAAGCCCCCTGCCCCCTCCCGTCATAAGATCAGCGCCGTCTGGAATGGGGTGTGGTGCCCTCTCTGAATTCCTGCTTCCTTGCCCCCTTCAATGGAGCAATGGAGTACGGAGTAAATGGGGTTAAAGCCTTGCTCCCCCCGCTGCTCCGGGGGGCCGTTGCCGAGAGCAGGGGGCAGAGCAGTCCTGTCGTTGGGCCCTGCCCACAGCGAGGAGGACGGGCGGTGGAGTCGGCCACAGGACTGCGGGTGACCAGGGCCTTCCCCACGGCCAGCGTCTCGGGCATGTGAGGCGGCTGGTGAAGCTGCGCAGGAAGTCGTGAGGGGAAGCCAGCCTCCGCGGGACGGTGCTGTGGCCGTGCAGTGAGGTTGGGCCTTCCTGACTAGGTGCCCGATGGTGGCTTAGCTGGCCTTCGGGGATATCCCCTGTCGTGGCACTGGGCTCAGCCCTGACCACAGGGTACTTGTTTTCGGGCCCTCTTTGTCTGGCTGGAAGTGGGCCTCTGTCTCCATCCCCAGAAGCCCCCAGCAGCCCCCTCTGGCTTCTGGCAGGGCACCTGCTGGGGGATCTGGTGCTGTAGGCCCCAGCTCCAAGCCAGCCAGGGGGCCCATGGGATCTCAGCTGGGTAAGAAGGCCAGGGGAGAGGCTCTGAGAATTTCCCAGATCTCAGATGTGGTACGCAGGGGATATGGCCTCAGGGCTGTGCGAATGTGAAAACCCCAGCCCAGACGGAGAGCCATCCTTCCCACTCCCAACAAATTCCAGCAGCCTTCCCAGTCCCCCTAGCCAGAGTCTGCTGGGAGAGGGAGCAGCAGCTCGAGGGGACACCATCCCAGATTGGTGGGGTCCATGCCAGCCAAGTGGACAGAGCACTGGGCCTGGAGCCATGGGCCTGGGGTTCAGAGCAAGTCCGTGGGCCCCGGAGCCCCAGCTTCCTCATCTGTAGGGTGGGTGTTCTAATGCTGCCTGCCCAAGGAAGGCGTTTTTTGAGGACTGAACGAGATGCTAAGTTTATGAGATGAGCAGTGTGGCAGCCGGAGCTTAGAGCGGACTCCATGTCAGACACTGGGACTGAAAGCAGGGCCAGTACGTGTCCTGCAGGGTCGGGGGGCCTGTCTCTGGGGAGTCGGCCCCCTCCCCCCAGGCCCCAAACACAGGAATGAGGGAGGGGAGGGGGAAATCCTGGGTAATTTCTTAGTAAATGGTTGATAAAAAGGGCCCTGCCTGGCCCCCTAGCCCTACCGAGCGGGTCCCCCATCGGCCGGCGTGCCTGGGAGAGCCGGCCAGGCGGCTGAGAACAACAAGGCTGGGCTGACCCAAGCCCTGGAAACCATTCAGGCCCTTCCAGGAATCCCTGGGTCAGAATTTAGAGTGTGGGACTGGGTGACACAGCATAAGAAGAGAGTGGCCAAGGGTGTGCAGTGACCTCCGTCCATCTCCTTCAGCCATAGCCTCTCTCCTTCGAGAACTGTTGTCCAGACCTTTCCCCCATCTCCCTGCCTGGACCCACGCCCCCCCCCCCCCCCCCCCCCCCAGCTCTGGAAGCCGCCCCTGCCCGGGCCACCTTGTTGGCCTTCATCTCCGCATGTCTCTTGACCAGGGCTAGGTGGGCTCATCGGATCTTCTCGCCTTGCTTGGCTGGGGCTTTCTGGTCAGTGGTCCTTGGCAGCTGCTTATCCCTGTCGGCCTGGGCTTGTCAATACCCTTGGAGGACATGGTGGCCACCAGCATTAGGAAGAGCCAGAAGCACCCCTGGGTCCACAGAGTGGGTTTGATGGTGGCCCCAAAGACATTTATCTTCCCAGAACCTCAGAATAAGGCCTTGGCAGATGGAATGGAAGTAAGGCTCTCGAGATGAGATCATTCTGGATGAGGGAGGGCCTTAACTCCAGGAGCAGGCGTCCTTGTGAGAGACAAGAAGGCACACAGAAACATGGCGGGGGGATGTGACGACAGAGGGGGAGACTGGAGTAACCCGTCTACAAGCTGAGGACCCCAGGAATGCTGGTGGCTCCTAGGAGCTGGGACAGGGGCCTGGAACATTCTCCTTCAGAGCCTCTGGAAGGAACCAACCCTCCTGACACCTCGATTTTGGACTTCTGGCCTCCAGAACCATGAGAGAACCCATCTCATTTGCTTCAGGTCACCCCATCTGTGGTGACCATGGCTGCCCCAGAAGACTAACACAATTCACGAGAAGTCCGGGGTGAGTGAGGCCGGCCCCGCACTGGGCGAGCCCATGTGACAGCTGCTCACAGGCGAGCTCCCGTCCACAGTTCGGTTCTTAGCTTCAGGAATTGATTTTCGTGGGAAAGCAAAATCCTCAGTGTTATGGGCCGAGTGTGGTGCTCCCCCACCCCCCCGCCATTCGTATGTTGGGGCTGGGACCCCAGCACCTCAGAAGGTAACTGAATCACGAGATAAGGTCTCTGAAAAGGTGATGAAGTTCTTTACCATCTGGCATGACTGGTGTGCTTCTAAAAAAGGGAAATTTGGACTCCGAGAGGCACCCACTCGGAGGCCAGGCCGTGTGAGGACACGGCAAGATGGCCACCTCCACGCCAAGGACAGGACCACGGAGGGAGCCACCCCCTCCTCCATCTGGGACTTCCAGCCTCCGGGACTCTGAGACAACACACTTCTGCTGTGTAAGCCACGCGGTGTGTGATGCTTGGTGAGGGCAGCCCTGGCTGACTGCCACCCCCACCCCGGGGCACACATGCCCTCCCACTCCCCCCACACACTCAGCATCCTCCCATGTGTGTGCCTGCGTGCGTGTGTGCACACGCGCGTACACACACACACACACACACACACGTGCTGCAGAAGGCCCTGTCATTGTCACTGTGGCCCCAACACTTAGTCATTTAACAACCCACTAGGTTGCGTTCCTTTCATGGAAGCCAACGCTTGGCTTTTCTTTTGCCGAGAGCTTCTCACTCAATTTCTCTCGGTCTCACTTTTCATTCTGACTGGGAAGGATTTTTTCTCAGTGTCTCTCTCTTGTGGTTTTGACTGCTCCACAAGCTGTAGCTCTGGCCCCACAGGCTTAGCTCTTGCTTCTCTGAGGTGTCCAGTCGGGGGGGGGGGGGGGGGGGGGGGGAGGGGGCCTTGCTTGTCAGCCCCTCCCCCACCCCCGCTCCCCAGGCTGTTTGCAAAGTGGAAGGTGGGGGGGTGGGGGGGTACGGGGAAGGACGTGTGAGGGTGAGAAGTGAGCTCACCGCGGGGCCCCAGCTTGTGGACAGACCCTAAGGGTGTCATGCAACGTCCTCAGCTGGGGGTTCCTGTGAGCAGTTCGAGAAGTTGGGGCACAGAGGATCCCAGTGTGGTAGCTAGAGCCCCTTCAGGGCCTTGGGGTCACCAGCTGATCGCACAGCTTTCCCCCAGGGGGTGCCACACCTGTTTGCCCCAGCTGTGCCGCCCCTCCCCCAGGCACCGGGCTTAGGGTTCTCCTTCAGGCAGGAGTCAAGTGCACTCCTGCCATTGCCAGCAGTGGCTCAGGGGCAGGCACTCTGTGCCCTCCTTAACTCAGAGGTGCTAGGTGGAAAGTCTTAGAACGATCCGTGGGAGAAAACAGCCCTCCTGCTTTGAGACTCTTCCGACCCCAAATCCTTGGACTCCCATCTTCCTTTCCAGATTAGGTGGACCCGGCGGGCAGGGGCCGCAGAGGAGGGTTGTTCATCTCTGGAATAGCAGAAAAGTGCTTTCTTTTTTCCCTTCTTGGACAGTTCGCCTCTCAACTCGATCTCATAGCCATACGCTGGCTGTTGTAATGCTACCCACCCCCGGGGACACGGGGAAAAATGAACGAGCCCACGTGGGTGAGGACAGTTACAGACGGACCTGTGTTCCCCCAAAGCCCAGACTTGAGGCCCTAACCCCCAAGGTGACCGTATGCGAGGACAGAGCCTCTAGGGAAGTAAGGTTAAATGGGGTCCTTAGAGCCCCGATCCAGTAGTGGGCCGAAGAGGAAGCGGACATGAGGGTGTGCACCCCTCGTGCACGAACGCAGTCGTGCGGCCACCCTGAGGAGGCAGCTGTCTGCAAGCCGAGGAGAGAGGAGAGGGGTCTGCAACCTTGGGAGAAGCCAACCTTGCTGACACAGGGGCCTTGGGCTTCCAGCCTCCAGGACTAGGAGAAACAGGTGTGTGGTCTGAAGCACCCCCGGTCCATGGTGGTCTCTTACAACAGCAGCAGCGAGCTAATAGTGGGGCTCCCGTGGTGGCTGGCAGGTGCACAGTCCCCGCTCTATGCATGGGAGTCGGTCTGGTGGGTAGGTCACTCTTCCTGCCGTGCTGGCACATCCAAGGTCAGCTGTTGTCCTGCACCGTCTATTTGCACCACCTCCAGCTGTGGGACCGAGCCTGCCTCCCTGTGGGTCAGGGAACACGTTCGTTTACCCTCGGCCTCAATGCGGCTTCCACTGCTGGGAAATCATAAAAATAATGTTACTGTAGGACAAAGGCTGAGTCTTAGGAGATGGCGGGGGTGGGGGCGGTCTCCTAAACTGTGAGGTGACTACTGAATGCTCAGCAAGGGCATCTGTTCAGACACGTGGCCCTGGCTGCCCGCCCCACGGAGAGGACTAAGAAATTTCTAAAAGCACTCTGGGCTCCTTGTCTTTAGCAGCGGACTCAGTGGAAGGCTGCCAATCCGGACTGTACGACATTATTACTCACCCAGGGGGGCTGTCTTCATTAAACCAACAAATTCTTACAGGGCCAAGTCCTGGCAGTGGGGGGTGGGGGGGAGGGGAAGCATTGAACCAATGGGGCAAAACTCCCTGCCCTCCGGGAATCGTGCTTCCGTGGGGGTCCTTTGGCTCTCTGGGTAACGGCTTCCTCCTGGAACCCTGGAGACTGGGAGCCTGCAGGGAGACTGGGGGCCTTCTCTGTCCTGGAGGGTCACACATTTGCATGTTTAGAATAGATCCCCATCTTCGTAGTAGCTGGCCAATGAATATTCTAGAGCTTCCTGTGGGTCCAGCGCTATGGAAGACTCATCAGTTCCTTTCATCTTTGCAGGGCCCTCTGAAGTGGGGAAGCCAGTCGGGGGAGGTTAACCAGCTCCCTCCAGCTGGCTCGGTGGTGGCAGGGACAGCGGAGCGGTTTGAAACCAGCTTTGTTTGGCTTTCCCAAACAACTCTTCTTTTTTTTCAGCAACACCTGGCTACCTCCAACATTGCATTTTATTGTTTTTGGTGGTGGTGGTGGTGTTTTGTTATAGTTTTTGTTTTAAATTTGCAGCACGGGTCACGTGAAAGAGGTTTTCTATATGCTCTTCATTTTGCTGAGTCCGGAGAAGGGGATAGGGACGCAGCTGCTGCAAGAAGCAGCCACCTTGGCTCCTGGGCCCTTGCAGGGCTGAGCTCCCACACAGGGGCCCCGGGGGTGCTGAGTTCTGCCTGACCTGGTCATTTTGAAATCTGGGGCCCCTCCTGGGAAGGATGCAGGCTGAGGAGAGCTGCAAAGCAGGCTCACAAATCAGGGCCTGAGATGACTCAGCGGTGGTTATTTATTACCTATCTACATTTCTCGGTCTGATTGGGCTGCTGGAGGGCCAAGCCTCCTCCTTTCTGGGTGCTGACTAAGCAGCCCAGGGTCCTGCCCACCTCTGTCCTCATCTGGAGCTGGCTCTCCTCGCCCTCAGCAACACGTGGGCCCCATGGGGCCACTGGAAGTTCCCCCTAACTGCCCTCGCCGAGGTCTTCCCAGCAGCCCCGCTCTCTGTGGGTTCCTGTGCTTTCTCCCCACAGTTCTGAGCCTGTCTGTCACCTCCTCAGGGAAGCCCTCTCTGACCACCATGTCCACCCTGTCATGATCTGCTTAGGTGGCCTGGACGGAGCAAGATGGAGTCCCTCATGCCAAGGGGGGTCCGTGTCAAGCAATGACGCGGGCAGTGAAGGGGTCTGCAGCTCTGAGATCTCGCGAGACCCGTACTAGCTGAGGACGCCCCAGAACTGACCAGCAGAAGGAGACCAGGTCTGCAGGGGCCCGAGATCAATTAAGCGCCTTTAAAAAGGGGAGGATGTTCGTAGCAAACGGTCAGACTTTGCAGACACGACCCCTCTCTGTCTGATCGCTTCAAAAACGCAGCTGTCCCCGAGGCTCCTGCCGACGGATCTCCAAACAGAACTGAGATGCTTCTCAGTTGAACATAAGAAGCAGTGAGTGCTGAGCCCTGCCCCGGGCTGGACCGAGGTCTCATCTCAACCCGACGCCGGCAGACGGACTTCACGGCTGGTCCATCACCTTCCTGCGCCCTCTGTCCTCCTGTTTGTTGTGTGGCTTGTCTCGTGTTCTGCTCTTGTGCCCTGTAAGAAGCCAAGCTAATCAGCAGGTAAAATGTCATTGAGTTTGGAATCCTGGACCTGCTTTACTATGGAATAAAGCCGGCATCGTGGAAAGATACGACTCGCGTGCACGCCTTCTCCGCGTGCTCAGGACGGCTGGCGTGGCCAGCAGGATTCCATGTCGTTGACTCATCGTGTGTTGGAAAATCGAGAAGAATGTCGTTGACTCATCGTGTGTTGGAAAATCGAGAAGAATCTGAAAAGAATGCTAGAATCTTGCTTGACTTGACCGTAGCAGAACTGAAAGCAGTAAACAGAGGAATAAAATAAATAAACAGAGGAATAAACAGACTTTGCAGGCATCCCACTGAGGATGAAATCCTCAGGGGTGGACAGGGGCAGCCGAGATGATGGGCTCTGTGCGGGGAGTGGTCAGCAGCGGAGGCCCATCGGGGCTCACCCCTTGGCATGCCGGGCATGACGTGGAACTAGCCAAAGTCGAGACCATGGGACGCTTCCAAGGCACTTGGAAGGCTAAGAAAAATTAAACCAGGGGCGCCTGGGTGGCTCAGTGGGTTGGGCACTGCCTTCGGCTCAGGTCGTGATCTCAGGGTCCTGGGATCGAGTCCCGCATCGGGCTCTCTGCTCAGCAGGGAGCCTGCTTCCCTCGCTCTCTCTCTGCCTGCCTCTCCATCTACTTGTGATTTCTCTCTGTCAAATGAATACATAAAATCTTTAAAAAAAGAAAAATTAAACCATTTGGGAACATTGCAAAGATACAAGCCTCTACTGGCCAAATTAATCTATGACTTGGCAGAAAGACATGAACAAAAATCGTGGAAAAATCTGAATTTCCGAGATGTACATAGCAAGTAGAACTCTGCATGGTTAAGAAATTATGTATACAAGCTGCTAGGTTACGAAGAAGGAAGATGTGGCCACTAGCTAAATGCGTACAAAGGGTGCTAAAGAGGAACAAGAGGCCTGACACCATACTTTGTGTAGGAGACCCGTGTTAACCCACAGAGTTAGAAGTCAGCAAGAAGCTCACAGCCAGGACCCCAGGAGATGTAATCATGGATCTGAAGGCTTCTAAAAATGCAAAGTCTTTAGTGTCCCAGGTGCTAATTTTGGAGGTTCCCATCTTACCAATAAAAACCATCTCGCAGTTAGACCAGAACAGGCAGAGGGGCAAAGAGCTAGCTAGCAGAGTGATAAGGAAGGACGGGTCAATGAATAATTTAAGTTTAGAGGGTTAGGGTTAGGGTGCCTGGGTGGCTCAGTGGGTTAAAGCCTCTGCCTTGGGCTCAGGTCATGATCAGGGTCCTGGGATCGAGCCCCACATCAGACTCTCTGCTCCTTGGAAAAGCTTGCTTCCTCCTCTCTCTCTCTGCCTGCCTTTCTACCTTCTTGTGATCTCTGTCTGTCAAAGAAAGAAAGAAAGAAAGAAATCTTTAAAATTTTTTTTTAAAAATAAAGGGCAAAACACCCTCGGGACCCCAGACCCACATCCTGAGGACCCAGGAGACTATGGTCACCTCTGGTGGGGAAGATGATCAAAGCAGACCTAGAGGCACCTGCATGGGTCAGTCAGTTAAGCGTCTGCCTTTGGCTGAGGTCATGACCCTGGGGTCCTGGGATCAAGCCCCATGTTGGGCTCTCCGCTCAGTGGGGAGCCTGAGCACCAGTAACAGTTGAAAGTGATCAGGGACCTCATTTCACAGATGTCTCAATTAAAAAGCTCCGTGATCAATGGGACTTCCATTGGAATGACCATCTAGAGACAACCCTACAGCACTGGGATGAATAGAGAGATTTAATGGATTATTAAAAACAGAATTACGATGGTAGAAAAACAAGGGAGTTTCCAACAGGCCCTGGATATAGCTTGCCTTCTGCTAAATCAGAGACAGATTACAGAATGACAGGCCCCAGAAGATGTTAAACCCTCCCTCCCCAGAGAGAGGAAAAAGGCAGGCAACAGTAGGCAGACCTAGACTTCCGTATAAAGGAGTGACTTTAGGACCATTCTGTTTCATCCCAGTTTCCGTTTCATCACAGAAACTGAAGGACCATTCTGTTTCATCATGGGATATTGTCATTCACAGGCACAGACATTCTTACTGGACCACAGTGGCCCAAGGATGGCTGCAGCTTAAGAGAATCCAGGATCTTTCTCCTGTGGATATACTTTAAGAATAACTGGAGGGAAATGATATACCGGGGAGGCCCCATATTACAGATCAGAAAACGGCTATATATTCTCGTCCCTCTGCCCACCTTGCGCTTGTCATTGTAGGACAAGTCACATACACACACACATCACCAAATGGGATACAAAAATGCAGTGTCGATCTTGTTTCCTGCCAACACCACCACTGGGTGAAATGTTCCTTATAATTGCCAATATTGTCCTGATTTTTTTTTTAATTACTTATTTATTTGAGAAAGAGAGAGAGACAGCACAAGTTGGGGGGAGCAGCAGAGGGAGAGGGAGAATCAGGCTTCCGGCTGAGCAGGGAGCCCAATGTGGGGCTCGATCCCAGAACCCTGGGATCATGACCTGAGCCAAAGGCAGATGCTTCACGACTCAGCCACAACTTGTAAGGCTGAGCTGCATCAGGATGCATTTCAGTAGCTCTGTCCCTGTCTCGGGTGACAGCATTTGGCTTCCATAATTTGATGAAGACACAGGCTCTCTTGCCATACACAAGAGCCAAGTGAGGAATCTGCTGGTTGCCATGTGGGAACAAGTCGGCGGTTTTCGGTAACTCACCACCCTTTAGGGCGTCCATGACAGCCATGTTTTTATCGTTCGTCTGATCCATCATTCCCTTGGTCATCTCTACATTGTCGTCTCCCCTTTCTTGAGGGGCATCGGTATCTGGTTCAATCACACCTTCACTGTCTGTTTCTAGATCACTTTCCTCACTTGATGGTTCATTTGTCTTTATTTTTTCTTACACCTTCTTCCTGTTTTTTTCTTCCTTGACATTGTTTTCTGATTTAGTTTTATGAGTTTTATGAGTAACAGGTAGCATTTTACTTCCCCTGCTCTCCACCCGCTCCTGTAGGAAGTAATGCTCGGATCCCGCATTCAGTGAAGACAGTAATAACATCTCATACCAATATGCCACTCACATTCTTTTTTTTTTTTTAAGATTTTATTTATTTATTTGACAGGCAGAGATCACAAGTAGCCAGAGAGGCAGGCAGAGAGAGAGGAGGAAGCAGGCTCCCTGCTGAGCAGAGAGCCTGATGTGGGCCTCGATCCCAGGACCCTGAGACCATGACCTGAGCCAAAGGCTGTAACCCAGTGAGCCACCCAGGCCAATGCTTTTAAAACGAATCCTCATACACTTCCAACGAAGCCTTACAGCAGCACACGCAAAGGATATTTTTACACTGAATATTCGAGAAACCCATGCCTAAATTATCCATCTGGAACAATGCAGACTTTAAAACGCTGGATTACAGGATGTGGACATTACTCTGATGGACCAGTAAGTTGCTCTAGAGCAGGAGAGATAAGCTCATATTCAGCCATTGACATCTGCAACCCGAATTGAAGCTCTTAAGTAGGCAACTGCCCCTTAACAGGATCGCTGAGGGGAGCCCGGGTGTCTCAGTCAGTTGGGCATCTGCCTTTGGCTCAGGTCGTGATCCAGGGATCCTGGGATCGAGCCCCACATCGGGGTCCCTGCTCGGTGGGGAGCCTGCTTCTCCCTCTGCCTGTGGCTCTGCATACTTGTGCTCTCCATCTCTCTGTCATAAATAAATAAAATCTTAAAAAAAAAATAAGATCTATCCTTGGGTTAATAAAGCCTCAATGATACAAAGAAAATCACCAGCATGGTGGGAAATATTGGGAATTAGTTTTAATGCAAATTTAGCGACACAGACTGATGCAGATGGAAATAATATTTCTTCTTATTGACGCAACCACTGGGTGTGCAGTGGGCGGGAACACACTGGTCAGCACAGCATCCTGTTGAGAATATACCCAGAACCCATCCGCCCATACCAATTTACATAGCCAACCGAGCCAGCTTTGATGAATGTGCTGTGTTACCCAGGAGTCCAGGCCCCCATATTATCGTATTATCAAGAGAAGATGCTGGAAGGCTACATGCTGTATGAGAACTGGAGCCCCAAGGGACACCTGCTTTTACCAACTCCTCAGGCCAAATATGTTTGAACCTATTTTACCTAACCCTCTGGGGATTGTATACAAACCCATGCCACAGAGCGTAGAAATAATCTTCCAGAAAGAACAACTCAATTTGTGCTATATACAACCTGAATGTAACATTTAGGGCACAGAGCTAGGAACAACTACCTACAAATGGCCCAGCTGACCATCCCCCTCCCCATGGATAGGATTAGGTTTGGAAAGCCTATAATCCTGGTAGGATTAGGCATCATTGCTAACCTAATTTCCTCTGGAATTCAGGGAGCAGAGGTCCAGACTATGAAGCAGGAATTATGTGCATGTATATACCACATGATGGGGCACCTGGGTGGCTCAGTGGGTTAAGCCTCTGCCTTCTGCTCAGGTCATGATCTCAGGGTCCTGGGATCAAGCCCCGCATCAGAATCTCTGCTCAGCAGGGAGCCTGCTTCCTCCTCTCTCTCTGCCTGCCTCTCTGCCTACTTGTGATCTCTGACTGTCAAATAAATAAATAAATAAAATCTTAAAAAAAAAAACAACAAAACACTAAACACATGAACCCCCTGCTTCATGCAGTTGTCAGTTTAGGTCCCAAGATCTCCTCACATTCAGAAACCTGTATTCCCTGTCTCAGCTGCGCCTGGTTACCATGCCTACCAATGGAATTTTAACTAGAACACCAACCGTAAGGGCCAGACCTTCCCACAAAATGTACTTTGTCTCAGAGATATCTGCATAAAATAGTTGCCCTAGAATGGATCAGTGCCTCCAGAGAGCTTGGAATGATGTTGGAAACATCATTGCGACGGGGACAATGTATTCTTCTGACTGGAGGGAATCTCTTTTAGATTAGACACCTCTAGACCTGGAGTTGTGACAATCTAGGGCAATGTAAACTCTCATGGTTAAGACTATTAGGGGGTCAAAGCTTATTAGCATATGACACGCATGTTGTGCCACAAGGATGTGGTGACATTGTACTTGGGGCAACACATACACGCTTCTACTCCTGGCTTAATGAATGTTTGTTACCCAAAGAGATGGCATTCCAATGGTCTCATGCCAGGTATTATACCTGGCACGAACGAGAAATTAACGCTAATCTTTTCCCTTTAAAAAGAACATCATTGAGGCGCCTGGGTGGCTCGGCCAGTTGAGCTGAGTAACTGCCTTCAGCTCGGGTCATGGTCCCGGGGTCCTGGGATCGAGACCCTCATTGGACTCTGTACTCAGCGGGGAGTCTGCTTCTTCCTCTCTCTCTGCCTGTCCCTCTCCCTGCTTGTGCTCTGTCTCTGTCTCTGTCTCTCTCTCTGTCTAATAAATAAATAAAATCTTAAAAAAAAAAAGAACATCCGTTGAAAATTTATTTTTGGACAGGGACACTTTATTTTTTCAAGTTTATTTATTAGGAATCTCTACACCCAGCACGACCCTCGAACTCATGACCCTGAGATCAAGGGTCACGTGCTCTTCTGACGGAACCAGTCAAATGCCCCTGGACATGGGACACTTTATTATTTTTCTTTTAAAGATTTTATTATTTATTTATTTATTTGACAGACAGATCACAAGTAGGCAGAGAGGCAGGCAGAGAGAGAGGGGGAAGCAGGCTCCCCGCCGAGCAGAGAGTCCAATGCGGGGCTGATCCCAGGACCTTGAGACCATGACCTGAGCCGAAGGCAGAGACTCAACCCATGTCCAGGCGCCCCAGACATGGGACTCTTTAACTGGGTAATTTCCATTAATAGTTTTTCAGAGGTCATGTTCTCTCCTTATGCTAGAATGAATGATATTATTATCACCATAAACGATGAATGTATGAAAATGTTGTATGCTGTTAAGGTAACATTTTTAGGTGAAAACTTAGAAGGACTCAGAGAAGTCCATCAGATCTTACCCAGTGAGCCTACCCACTTCGCAACATGCCACATGGACCATGCATGAGGCCTTTGCACTTGACACAACCTAGCTGTACTGAACAAAGATATACAAAACCTACATGATGAGCATTCCTTTCTAGAGTTGTTAGCGAAACCCTTCAAACCCATGATTTGTTCTGGCTCATGGTCTGACTGTAACCCTTTAAAATACTTAAATTGGGATGGAATCCCGTCTCTACACATGTTTGGGAATCCATTAGGGAAACTCTATTGCTTTCAGTTATTATTTTTGTTGTACATTTTATTAAGCATGCTGTTAGAACGCTAAACACCCCGAGATTCAAGAGGGAAAAGTCACAAAAGACTATGCTTAGCCATAACCTTTCCATTCTTCTCTAGATGGGCCCAGAGCTGATGTCAAAGATTCCATATGTAATTTCGGACTTACAGCTGTCTATTGTTGGAAATATGATTCTTATTTTGTTTATTTGAATTACTTTGTTAACTCGTTAACTTACCTTCAATAAATCTAGATTTGGTTTTTCTTCTCTCTTTTTGACTTAATTTAATTATTAGATGTGAATTTGAGTTGAAGTTTGTTGACTGATGATTGACTGATTTCTCCAACACGGAGCTTAAACGCACAATGCTGAGATCAGGACCTGAGCTGCGATCAAGAGTCAGATGCTCAACCCACTGAGCCCACCAGGCGCCCTGGAGTTTTCTGATTTAAATCCTTACTTCATTTTGCTTGATTCAGTTTAAGGTAACTAACTTGTTTGGAATTGATGGGATCTTTACCTTATGACATCAATTAATGTTTCATACAGTTCGGGTTTGGTTGATTTTGTTCAACTCTCATTGAAAACGTGACTAAGTCATTGACATCTGCCTTGTTCCATGTGACCAAACTAGGCCTGTTACGCTGCCTCGAGACACATTCGATGCCTGCATGACTCTTACGGATGTGTGATGAGCAGTTGTGGGCAGTCTGTAGGGAACAAGATGGAGTCCCTCATGCCAAGCAGGGGCCGGTGTCAAGCAATGCTGCGAGCAGTGAAGGGGGCCGCAGCTCCGAGATCTCGCTGAGACACGCACCAGCTGAGGATGCCCCAGAACTGAGAACCAGCAGAAGCAGACCAGGTCTGCAGGGGCTGGAGATGACTAAATCCTTCAGAAGGGGAGGATGTTGGCAGCAAACAGTCAGACTTTTCAGACACGACCCCTCTCTGTCTGATCGCCTCAAAAAAAGGCAGATGTACCTGAGGCTCTGCCTGATGGATCTCCGAATGGAAGCCTGGGGTCTGGGGACTGTCTCTGCCCTGACTTGCTGCCTGACTTCTCCTTAGGGTCAGTGTCAGTCCCGTAGAAGAGCGGGTGGGAAGTGACTCATTCTCCAGATCTTTCTCAGCCCTTACACTTGGGGCCACCTTCTTAGGCAAACCAGCAACGCAGTAAGAGGGAGTGACTGAGGACTGTGGAGGACAACTGTAGGGTTTTTCTCAGCCCCGAACAGGGTCCCAGTCTCCAAACGCAGCCAAGGCCAGAGTTGGGGCTGGGCCTCAGTGTCCCAAGATCTCAAGAATAGCATGCCTGTTGAGCTCCAGGCCCAACCAGGCTTTAAGACCTCTTGGCTCCAGTGTGGAGGGAGAGAATGTCCTGGGTGTAGGCCTGCCCCTTCCTCAGTGTTGTGGAGGGACTCAGGGGACCAAAAGGCCAGAGGGATTTTCTGAATGAACTCCACACGCTGATGGGCAGCTCCTGCCAGGAACAGGGTCCCTCCTGGCTAGGACTGTGGCCTGGCCTGTCCCCCCATCCCTCACTGGCAAGCTGTGATGGTGGCATGACCACGGCGCCCACACTCTCTGTTCCAGGTTATACTTCCTGAGCCTTCTTGTCTCAGCCTCTACGCTGCATCCCAGGAGAGATCCCCAGGAAGCAGGGCCGTGCAAAAAAATCCAAAAAATGTGCATTAAGCCAAGCCCATTCCTATCAGTGGACAAGACAGGCCATCCCTGCTCCCACGAGCTCCCACCCTAGGGGGAAAGTCAGGCTTCCAGCCAACAGTTTCAGACGAGGGTGTGAGGCTTTCCTTGAAAGGAGTGAACAGGGTGAAGTGACAGACACTGGTGCCAGCAGCTTGGGGGTGGGGGGAGGTCTCTTTGAGGCCATTTCCTCTAAGCCAAGACCTGAAGGATGTTAAGGCAGCATTTTAAAAATTTATTTTTTTAGGGCCGCAGGGCTGACTCAGTGGAGCATGTAACCCTTGATCTCAAGGTCTTAAGTTCAAGCCTCACGTTGGATGTAAAGTTTACCTTAATAAAAAATTTTATTTTTTCATGGCTTTATTGAGGGGTCATTGACATATATACTTCACCTATTTAAAGGGCACAATTTGGTGTTTCTGCATACATGTACACCTATACAAGCACAACCAAGGTAGTGAACATATCCGTCACCTCACGAGTTTCCTTGGAGGGCCAGTGTTTTGAGAAGTTGGGGAATAGCATTTCTGACAGAGGAATTAGCATGTGCAAAGGCCCTGTGACAGGGTCAAGCTTGGTGGCCCCAGGAGCAGAAGGAGGCCAGTGAGGAATATGTTAGGGGATAAGGTGGTGGGGGTGAGGGCCAGGAGCCCCACCTGTGGGGTCTTTCTGGCCCAGGAGAGAAGCTTGGTTCTGAATCTAAGTGCTTCCTTGACACCCTCTTGAATGGTGAGTGGGCAGCTACTTAATACTTGGCCATCAGACCCTCTGGTCCTGGTCCCCCAAAGCTCTTCTGAGAAATCAGCCATGTGGGTCTTGACACCCGCTAATGACTTAGTAAGTGGTTTCCCCCAGAAATGATTTACATTTTCATTAGGGCCTTCGATACCTCCACCCAAGGGAATGACTAATGGTGGACTTTCAGGCTCAGGGGCAGGCCCACGGACGGAGCCTTCATCAATCACTCCTCGGTCTCCAAATTCTCAGCCTTCAGAAAGTGAAGCTGGCTTCTTGAATGTTTAGGTTGTAAGTCACGATTTGAGCCCCGGGTGCCTCTGACCCCCTCACACCCTCCAGGGTTGGTCCTTGGGAGTCTCCCCTGCGGCTGGACTGCCAGAGACCCAGCTCATATGGGGACGAAGGGGAGTAGACAGAAACACTAAGCCAGTCCTCATAGAGCAAACTCCTTTAGAACAGACTCTCCAGGAGCTTGAGAGCAGGTTCCAGGACAGCCAAGAAGTGCGGGCTACCCCTGGGACTTTAGGACATCACGATCTGGGGGTGCAGCTACCACCCTGGAGAGGGGAGAGGCTTACTCTAGCATCACAGACTTGGGTTTGAATCATGGCTCTCAAAACTCAGTACCTGGGCGTGCCTGGATGGCTCAGTTGTTAAGCATCTGCCTTCGGCTCAGGTCATGATCCCGGGGTCCTGGAATAGAGCCCCGCATCCGGCTCCCTGCTCAGCAGGGAGCATGCTTCTCCCTCTCCACTCCCCCTGCTTGTGTTCCCTCTCTCGCTGTGTCTCTCTCTGTCAAAAAATAAAAACAGATACAAAACCTCAGTAACTAGGTGTCTTGGGCAGGTTATCTCTCCAAGCATCTGATTTCTCATGGATTAAAAAAAAAAAAAAAATCACTCTTTTAAAAAAAACCTATCACTTTGCAGGGGTACAGTGCCAGGTACCTTGAAAGCACTTTTAACTCATTAATTCTGCATTTAAAAAAAAAACCAGATGTCCATGTCATGCCAGGCTCTGAACATGGGGAGCCAAATCCTTGTCCCGGGTCTGTAGGGGGTGGTTCTTTTTCTCCTAGGAAGCCAGCAGACCCCTGGCCTTGATTTTTCCATCCGCAGGGTGGGGACAGCACTCCCTGGAGGGAAGCCTGGCTCATGGGGACAGGAAGGCCCCTGTGAGGAGCGGTCGAGCGGCCTCCCCCGGGCTCTCCTGTCCAGACACCCAGGATCGGGGGCCTCTCTGTGGGGACACGCTCGAGGGGACACGCCCGAGGGGGCACACTCTTCTCACCTGAGCCGCTCTCACCATCAGTTGCTTGTTTCTTTCTTGTACCCGAAGCCTCTGATTCCGTGATTAATATTGGACCAGGCTTGGTTTCCTGAGAGTTGAAATGACTCACCCCCATTCACAACGGCCCTACTGAGCAGGAAGGTCTGGGGGAGACAGGTGACAGGGAGCTGAGGCCCACGGAGTCATCGCCGCCACAGTCTGGGCCTCGGCCACGTCTCTTTCCCTCTCTGGTCTTAGCTTTGTCCCTCTGGAAGGTGGAAGAAAATACTGGAAACTAGAAGGAACTGTGGGAGCCCTTGGCCGGCTCCCAGGCCCAGGATCTCACAAGGGTTAAAACCACCTCCTGTGGCTCAGTCCGGAGAGCAGGGCCTCCCGATGGTGTTAGTCACATACGCCTTTTACCCTCTTCAGTTGAGATCACTGTTCATATTTTGCATGAAAAAGATGAGGCGCAGAGAGGGTGAGTGACTCGCCCAGATCCACACAGCTAGTTAGTGGCAGAGATAGAAATTGATCCAGGCTGTCTGCTGTCTGGTTCTAGCATCTCTAGCAGAGCCAGACATGTCCTGCAGGAGCCCCCAGACCCGGATAAGATCCAGCCCTCCTCTGCCTCACTCTCCCTGGAGCCTTGGACCAACAGGACTTAGAGCAGACGGTCAAATCCCAGCCCATTTCACAGATGAAGGCACTGAGGCCCGGAGGGGGATAATCGTGTGGCTGGATGCAGACCCGGAACCCGGGCCCCCTACTCTCTCCGTCTAGTCTTACCACCCCTCAAGCTGCCACCTCTCAGGCTGGAGCCAAGAGTGAGCCTGGACCTGGGCACTGAGGCCTGGGGAAGGGCCCCACAGCAGGGGGATCAGCAGGCTGCTCGCCTGTGCCGAGGTGCAGGGGATGGTCACCCCTCTGGCGTCCCTGGAGGGCCAGGGGGCACCTCTGACACCCCAGAGCTCTCCCCTGTGGACCTGCCACGGAGCCCGAAACCCCTGTGTGAGTCACTCTGGGCTGGAACGGTGAATGCCACGGTAAACTCACCCCTGCGCAAGGGGAACACCAGACTATGAGCGTTTCATCTGTGGTCCCCAAAGGAGAGGTCTGGGGCCAGAGCGGGCGCCCTGGGTCCCCAGTGAGGCAAAGGGCACATTTCTCTGCTTTAATTAATTTAATTCTGGGCTCATCACAGGCCTTGGAAGGCTGGCCGGCAGTTTCCAAATCCACGCCTGGTGGAGAAGGAATCCTGTCACCCCTGGACTAGGATCCCCTCCGGGTACTCATGCACCTGTGCAGTCCCCGCCCACGCCGGGAGAGTCAGTCTCTGTAAGCGGCAGCCTAGTGTGGGAGTGACGAAACATGACTTCTGAGGCTAGATCATAAGACCCTGTGGCTTCCATCTTTTTCTATGGGATCACTTGCTCCAGAGGAAGCCGGCTTCCCTGTTGCGTGCTTGGGTCACCGTGACTCGGACGTCTCCTGCCCACAGTCATGGGAGTGGCTGACGCTGGGAGCAGGGCATCCAGTCCCAGCCAAGCCTTCAGAAGACTGCGACCCCAGGGGACATCCTGATGGCAACGTCATGAGAGACTCTAAGCCAGAATCACCCTCCTGAGCTGCTGACCCACAGAAACAAGAGCGATGTAATGTTTGTTGTTTTAAGCTGCTAAGTTTTGAGTTACACAGCAACAGAGAACTAATAACGCTCGGAGAAAAGAAACCTTGTGACATGGCTGGACCAGGACTCCTTTACCAGTGCCCTTTCTCCTGGGAAAGCAAGGGTGACAGAAGGAGAAAAGAAGGCAGCTGAGCCCCGAAGGTCAGGCAGGACTGGAGCCAAATCCCACCTCTACCACACTCTAGCTGTGTGACCTCAAGCAAGTTACTTAACTACTCTGAGCCTCAGTTTTTGCATCTGTGAAGTGGGGACAGCAATACTGACTTGAAATCTTCTTGCCAGGATTAAATGTCTGGCCAAGGGCCTGGGTAGCCTGCTTGGGGGCTCTGCAGTGCTGGAGCTTATCCAGCCAGCTGGGAAACCCCTAATGTTTGTTCTTTCCCAACTTCAAGGAGTGAACTTCCTGCCTCCAGCCCTCAGTCACCACTACTCACCACCCCCTGAGAAGCCAGAGCTGAGTGACCAGGATCCAGCCTTGAGCTGGGGAGACTTCTGGGGTGTTTGAGTTGGAGGTAGCCCGACTTGTAGATCCCTCCAGAGAAGCCCCCTAATGGAGAGTCCTACTTCCATCAAGGCTCCCAAGAAACATACTCAGAAAAGGAGCTGGGCTAACCAGACCAGAAGGGTCCAGGCTTTCCTCTTCTGAGTTCCAGCTTCCTTACCGCCTGCTGCTGCCTGTGGCAGAAAGAATCCTTTTATCCGGGGGGTATTTGGGGGCTATTTGGGACCAGGGTTCCCAGCTGTCGGGGAAGTCCCTGGATTTCCTGAGCCAGGTTGGAACCTCGTGTCTTACACAGCATCTCTTTGGTGACAGGCTCCCTGTGTCCTTTGGAGGGCTTCCTGCCATGCCTGCCTTCTGCCCTCTTCCTCTGAGATCAGACGGTGTGGGCAGGTGCGGCTCACCTTCCTGCCTTCTGCAGGCCCGGGGACTGGCTTTGCTCTGGCAGCTCGCTCTGGCAGGTATGGCCCCTGTGATCCCACAGCAGGGCCGGCCGCTTGCCGCGCCGTGCATGGGGCCCGGGGACTTCCCCTCCTGTTCTTCAAAGCACTTTCACGCTTGTTAGGGGGTTCGCCAGCGGCCTGGAACCCACAGGAGGTGCCCAGTGGGCTCTATCCAGCGCCTGCTCTCTGGAGTCTCACCAGCCACCACTTTCCTGCAAAGGCTGCAATTTCTCCAGGAGAGGCTGGACCCCCCGGGGGCTCCAACCCGGTCTCCGGCCACCAAGCGTGCCCTTCTCTCTGCAGGCCAACTATGGTCCTGCAGCCCTGTGCCAGGCACCGTCTCAGACTCACGAGGCATCCTGGTCCTCCAGAAGCACACGGTTTCCTGCGACAGAGGGATACACAAACCAGTCATTACAGTCATGACGCAGTAAAGACCAGTTCTAGAATTGAGGTACCAAAAAAACGACAGAAACCGCCATTCTGCCTGGGAAGATGGCTGGGGGAGGGGGAGGGGGGAGGGAGGCTCCGGGACAGTGAAAACAAGGAGATGACCTTGGAGCAGGCTCTGAAGGTGAACAGGAGTCGTAAAGTGTGTTCCCGGAGGACCGGGATGGGTAAAGGCATGAAAGAGACGGCAGGGACAGATGGCACGCGTGGCTGGAGCAGGGGACATCGGGGGAAGGGGAAGCTAGAGCCATAGGACTGAGCCAGGAGACGCAGGGTCTCCGACACCACTGGCTTGGAGGAGCGCTGGCCCAGTGGATTCGCTGTGCTGGGCCTTGGTCCCTCACCTGGTCAAGGGCACGAAAAAGGATCTTCCTCATGCGCTTTCCCGGAGGAGTCAAGGAGCCAATGCCTAAAAAAATCTTAGCACAAAGTAAGCACTCGAAGGCAGCTCTTGTTGGGGTGCCTGGGTGGCTCAGTGGGTTGAGCCTCTGCCTTCGGCTCAGGTCATGATCCCAGGGTCCTGGGATGGAGCCCCTGCTCAGCGGGGAGCCTGCTTCCCCCTCTCTCTCTGCCTGCCTCTCTGCCTACTTGTGCTCTCTCTCTCTGTGTCCAATAAATAAAATCTTTTTTAAAAAAAGGCAGTATTGTTATTGCTATTAAGTAAATAATCTGATTTATTTATTTATGTCAGTACGTCTTTAGAAATGATCTGATTTTTCATGGGAGAACACCCCCGCCACTGCACCTCTGCAAGGGTTCTGTGTGGGGGAGGACGGCTGAAAGGTCCCTGAAGAAGCCCAGGAAGGCAACACGGGGCAGTGGGGGGAGACACAGGTTCCTAGAGCATCGCTGTTCTGATCGCTGTTTGTGGATGTGTCGTATTCCAGTAAACAGATGTATCACAGTCCGCTTTGCCCCTGTTGCTGTCATTCTTGGGGTATTTCCAACATTTATAAATAATGTTTTAGGAAACATCACTGTGTGTATGGTTTCCCTTTATCTTTTTCCAGTTCAACCATTACCTTGATTCTTTTTTCTTTGTAGGGCGAAATTACCGAGCCACAAGTTGTAAACAGTGTGTGTGTGTGTGTGTGTGTGTGTGTGTGTGTGTGTGTGTGTTTTGTAGGGGGCTTTTGCTAAAAATTGCCATATTGCTTTCTGAAAACGGTTGTGTAACACTTCCCAGCAGAGTATGAACGCATACTCCCATTTCGCCACCATTTTGGGGTTGGATTTTACCGAGGTTGTTTTTTCAATAAAGAAGACCAAACACACACAACATGCACACACAAACACAAAAAACCCTGATGATTCAAGAAGTCCAAGAAGGTATGAAGGTTGCATTCATTTGCATCTCTTGCTAGAAAGGTGGAATTTTTAAACCTTGTAATGACATGCGTGTGTATTTCCCCTGGGTCAGCCGTGTTGGTGGTGGTGTTTGGTTATGCATAGGGGGTTCACTAGAATTTATTTATTCAGAGGATCGGCTCTTCTATAGCAGAAAGCCCTGAACAGGGAAGCAGGTGTCCTGGGCTGCTCCTGACCCTGCCTCGCTCGTGAACAGTCAAGGGTGGTCGCCTCCATGATCACTCACGTAATTGTTTGACATGGTCTCAGCTCAAACACGCCAGGGCATGCTCCCCCAGGGCAGAGCCCAGAAGGGGGTCTTCCGGAAGGATGCACAGTTACAGGAAATTTTTCCAAGTAGAATCCAGGAGCTTGAGGAAAGTCGGGTGGGGCGGGAAGGGTAGTTATGGAATGTTCTGGTAGGAGACTGCCGGCGGTGTTGTGGAAAAATAATCAGACCTGCGAGACACCAAGGGACACTCGGAGAAGCAGGAGAACTCGGATTTATTTTACCCTGGTGGACCCGGATGGATGAGCTCGTGCTCTAAGTTCTGGGCCCGGACAGTGGGGTTATGGGGTTTTTACAGGGGACTGCCAGCAGTTACATTCCAAGGGGTATGCGGACTGCTGGTAGGTGGGTTTAAACTGGGCGAGTGGGGCTGCATTAGGTGGGACCAGCAATGCAGGGAGCCTGTTTGTGGAAGGAGAAGTGGCTGGTTATCTCTTACTTCCAGTAGGGCTTCTGGTTATCTCTAGTTTTTTCTTGGTAACTTTCCATCTTCTGGAGCCTCCTGGCCTGGGCCTGCTCTTTCTCCTCTTCACTAGGTAATTTTCCTCTTCACTAGGACCAAGGAGATGAAGGCGTTTCTGGAAGATGGGGGACATCTTGCAGGGACAGACCGAGGTGTAGAATCCTGAGGGCCACGGGGCCGTTCTGGGCTCAGGGAAAACAACTGGCCATTTTACATCCGAGCCCCTAGAACTGGCTGCCTATTTCTCTGTCTCCAGGTCTGAAAAAAAAAAAAAAATACAACACAAGCAAATGAGCCCGTGACCCGCAGTCTGGCTGTTGGATGCTCCGTATGTATGCTTGGAAGGTAGAAAGAAAGCAGTAGAGAACTCGTGGGCTGGAGAAGCACTGGAAGGGAAAATTATTCCCCTGCAAATGAGAACCGAACTTGAATGAGAATTGTATGGTTTCTTTCTTTTAGGTAGGAGTTCCAGGCTCTTCCTCTAGGCAGAAAACTCTCAGAGGGCAGGGAAATATTTGTGGATTGACAACAAAATGCTCTATATACTCTGTCCAACAGTTCCTTAGTCAGTCCATCGGCCTGTCCACCCATCCAGGCACCTGCCCGGCCATCCACGCACACACCCATCTCCAGGGTGCGCTGTTCCCTCACCCACCCACACACCTCTCATCTATTGATTTATTTTTTAGCAACTATTTATTCAGGGGTGTTGGCTTTTTCTGCAGCCCCCTGCCTTCCGCTGTCCCTTCTAAAAGAATCCCCAGGGCGAGAGAGAAGGTCTGGGTTGACCCATGTCACAATCAACTCAGGTCTAGCCCTATGTTGGGGTGGGGGTGCGGCGGGACTATTGTGCTTGGAGCCTCCCAATCTCCTGAGTGCCTCCCCCCACCTCCAGGGGCAAGGGGTGGTGGGCAGGGTCTTGGGGGGGCGGCGGGGGGGGGGGGGGGAGCTGCCTTCCCAGGCCCTCAGTGCCCCGGGGGGCCGGCAGCAAACTCCCTGGAGCCGGGAGAACAGCTTCTGGCCAATCAGGACAGGTCTTTCAAAGAGCAGGAGGGGAGTGTGGCTTGTCCTGAGTCATCTCTGCACGTGTTTGTCCGCGCTTTCTTTTTTTATTTTAGCGTTCTTGGAAACCGCTCTGGGTGCCAGTGCACCTCTGGATGGTGGGGGAAGGGAAGAGTTAAGGCAGAGCCCTCAAAGAAAGTGCAGCCCACTTTTGAAGTGACTTCACAGCTGCGGCCGGCGCCGGGCGGGGAGGTGCGCTGGGGGAAGTCTGCTGGCCCGGAGGTTCACCCAGGTGTTGCTCCGGCTCTGGCCCGGCACGTGGGCGCAGCGCGCTTCCCAGGCCGCCTGGGTGGGCACCTCTCCCCAGCCGGCTCAGCCTTCCAGCCCCCGGGATGTGCCCCCTCCACACCATGCTGGGACTGCTACTCCTGGGGGTGCTGGGAGCCTTCCCGCAGGTAAGAGGGCAGCAGGTGCCTGGGAGGCGCCCGTGGTCCGGAGCCCCCGCCTGGCGACTGCTGCTCTGCGCCCCTGGCAGTGTGGGGAGCGTGGGGGGACAGCGGAAGTCGGGGAGTCTCTGCACCTCGTTACGGCCCAGCTGGGGTGAGGGGGGCACAGGTGACAAACAGGGGGAGAGGCGCCTGCAAGCATTCACAGGTGGGAGGTTGGCTGACAGGCAGCTGCTGGGGGCTCTCTTCCCCGGCCCTGGCCGAATGCCGCAATTATTCATTCAATCAGCAATAATTGAGCAACAGGGGCTGCCTGCTGGAGGTAGGCTCCTCGCGGGTGGGGGTCCTGGGCAGCCCAGGTGGGGCCTCCGTGCCCAGAAGAGGTTGGTGCTGGGGCTCTCCTTGCTACCGGCTCCTGGTCCCTAAAACGGTTGGCGAGGGGAAGTTGAGTGTGGGTGAGACGCGGGAATGAGGGTGCTAGACGGGTGCCAGATCCGTACTTTTGCCCTTACCCCTGTCTGACCGATGCGTGGATCCCGGGCCCTGGAGCACGTGGAGCACGGGGTAGGTGGCCGCCCCTGGAAAAGGTCAGCGATGGGGCTGACGTCTGCTGGAGGAAAACCCCAGAACCGCATCTGGGGACTGCTCTAGGAAAACGGAGCCCTTCCCTGGTGGCCAGCACCGAGCTAGGCATGGGGTGGGAGCAGAGCTCGGATTGACCGGTCAAGGTTTACTTTACCAAGGGCACTGAGCACAGGGTCTGAAGAGGAGAGAGGCCTGTGGCTGGCCGCAGTTCCCTGGTGGATACAGTAAGTGTCCGTGAGACACCTGCAGGGCACTGGTCTGAGCGAGCGCAAAAGGCGGGAACAGCAGTGGTTTGTTGCGGGGAGGGCAGGCCCGTCTTTTTAGTCCTACAGAAAAGGGCGGCCCTATTGTGGAGGTCAGCCCTGTCCATCCCACTCTCCGGGCAGGGGCGAGGAGGGAAGGGGAATGGGCTCCAGGCAGGGGGAGGAGGAGTATAGGTGGAAAAGGGAGACAAGCACACTTCATAAACGCCTGCCCATGTTCCATTAGTTGTAGACGGGTAGGTCGGGTTTTCCATATATGATACAGAACGTGCGGTTCTTCATTCGGCTTTTACGTCGGCAGCTTGTCTTAGAAAGACTGTCGCAGCGGCAATCCTGTTTCTCTTTATTTCTCTTTCCCCCATGTTTATCTTGGGAAATGCTACATAGTATTCTACCAAATGGGGGCTCCATAGTTTTCTTTATTTAGGTCCCTGATGGGTGGGTGGTAAGTTTCCTCCCACCGTGTTGTCTGTTTGTTTGGAATTGTAATGGACCGCATGGCAGGGATGCCTTTGGGAATGTGCAGGAATGTGTACGCTTCTTTCCCCAGGGAAGAAGCTGACGGGAGGAGGCAGAGGTTGCGGGGCGAAAGTGTACGCAGGTGATAAGATGCCACCAAATGGGCTTCCAGGGTGGCTGGACAATCCCCCTTCCTCCCCCGCCCCCCAAGCAGTGCCTGAGCCGAAGTGACTTCCCCACATCCTAACTGACTTTTGATCTTATCAGAGTTTTTATTTTTGTCAATGTGACGGGTGAAAAGGGCCATATCCTTGTTGTCTTAATTTGCATCTCTCATGGGCTCAGGCTGGGGCATTTCGTGGCAGGAGTCCGGCTGTCTGTGGGGGATGGGGACTGCCTGCCCGGCCTCGCCGTCCTCCGACTCCCCCAAGGCTTCTTCCGCCTCTGGGATTCCAGCAAAGTTTTAGGAAATCGTCATAAGAGGAAAAAAAATCCCAGGTCAGGGGTTGAATTTTAAATTCTTTTTTCTCACCGTCTGCTTGGAGACGCCATCATTTTGTGGTGGACGCCTGAGGCCAGAATGACTCCTTGCTGTGTGTCACCTTCTGAGAAAGAGATTGGGCCTCTGATGCCTCGCGCTACAGTCTCCCCAAGAGTGGTTTTGGTGAAGGGACCTGGGGTCACTCTGATGGGAATCCTCAGAATTCTTTGCCCTCAGGCCTCCCGCTGGCCCCCTCATCCGGTCACCTAGAGGTCGGTGGGTGGGTGGTGGCAGGGGAGGGAGGCCCAGGGTCGTTCCATGACCTCTGCAGACTTCAAATTCCTGTCATCCTCTCCCAGGGCTAAAGCTACCACAAAGCTCCCTCCGGCACCCAGATGTAGGCTCTGAGGCTCCCCCTGGGCTCCGATCTGCTGAACGAGGCTTTCCTGGGGTGACTCATAAGCTCTACGTGTCTCTCTTCCATCAGGGCTTTCCAGGGCTAGTGACCCCACACAGCCGAGTGCTAATAGTGGGTTTTAGGCACCAGCAGGAAGGCACCTCCATGCCGGCTTGTCTGGGAAAGGGGACTTTTCCAGCCGCTCTGGGGCTGTGCCGATGCAGGATTTCACCCTATGCACCAGGCAGAAGGGACCCAGAGCGGGATGACCCATATGACGCGGGGGAGGAGGTGTGGGCTGGTCTCACTCCAGGGCCTCCCCTTCCTCAGAGAGTGGCCTGGGCAGCCAGGAGCGCACAGTGGGGTTTGAGCGGGGTTGGGGGGGACATTAGTCAGCTTGAGATCAGTCAATGCTGGAAGAAGTGCAGCATTTACTGTAAGTTTCTGACTCTGCTCCCACTCATCTCTGACCTAGACTTGTTTCTTGGGTTGATTGTGATTCATTCTTCAGCTCAAACACACCTTCCTCCAGGCCTCTTTTGCCTCCGGAACATCATCGGAAGGAAAACAGGGCTGAGGGAGATCTGGGTCTGGGTCGCCCCGGAAACTGGGGGTTCATTGGCCCAGACGGTTGGTTTAGCCCAGGCTTGGCTGGGGTGGCCTCATCGGGCTCATGCGCTGACCCTGGGGGGGCCCGTCTGGGGTCATGGCCGCCATTTTCTAGACGAGGAGGCAGAGGATGGTCTTGCCAATTGTGCCAGGACGGGTCAGGGTCTGAGCGGGACCAGAGCTACAGACCTCAGGGACAGAATGTCAAAAAAGGCAGCTCGGCAAGGCAAGACCAGTTCTCCAGCTTCTCTCTCCCCTGCTATCTCCCCTAGGGGCTGTTGGGGCAGAGGGAGGGAGGCCTCATTCCAAAATCTTGGCTGTCTAGGGTCGAAAATCACTGGCATTCTCATTGGCCTCCACGGTGGGGAGGGACCTTTTCTATGCGACCCAATTCAATTACTCACTGACTTCTTGGGTCCTCGGGGATATTCCTCCAAGTTCCCATTCATTCATAAAATCATAAAGGAGCAGCTTCTCTGGGCCTGGCCTGTGCTGGAGTGCTGTGGAAAGGTAAGCCATTATTAAGCTCCTCGTGAATGCTAGGTACTGAGGGTACAGGATGAAGATGAACCGATCCTTGCCCCCGAGGGTGTGGGAAGAGGGACCCAGAGAAGAGAGACTAGCGCTTGTGGGGAGATCTGCCCCCGCCAGTGGGAGCCCACAAAGGGCCCGTGCTCACCTCCACCTGCACTGGAGGGAGAAAGCTTTTGACACGGGGGCTGGGGGTTGAGGAGAGAAGGGGGCCAATGTCCTCGCCAATGGCCCGGTGGAACAGCATGTCGGCGAGGGGGTGTGGGCATGGGCTCTTGAAGCTCCCTCGTTGGCTTTCATGCAAGGTCTCTGGGCTTCCAGAAGGCGCCCGCCAGATGCGGTTCCTGCACTGGGACAGGCTGAGTTCTCTCTGTCCACACAGTCTCGTGGTGGAATTGGGGGGGGCCCTGCATCCCGGGTCCCTGGCTCCCCTCCCTGTGCAGGCTGGGATGACAGAGGTGGTCCCGGAAACAAGCTGGCCCTTCTAGCAGGTGAGCTGACACGGGGATGAATCCAAGACACCTCCAAGACACCTCCAAGAACGGACAAAAGCTAAAGTACCCGGGCAGGGGTGGGGGAGGGGCTCCCTATCCTTTAAAGCCATTCAGTTTTCCGTGGCAGCCGCCGTGTCCCTCAGTGGCTGCTGCTGCTGGGTCTGCTAGCCCCAGGGCTGGTGCTTTATCCCATCCGAGGTCTCACTGAGCGTGAAGCCTGAGTCTTTGCTGCCGCCCCAGAACTTTCAGGAGGACCGTGATCTAAATGGCTGGCTCAGGCAGCTGGGCTGGGGGTTCTCTCGGGCAGGAGGGGCGTCGGTGAGAAGTGAGGAGCTAGCAGTCACAGAGTTTGGACTCAAGGCCAGACCTTGGTACTGTTGACTGACTTGCCTCCATGCTGTCCATCCCGTCTAGTCTCCGTTGCTCTATAATCTTCAGTGGCTCCCCATTGCCAAAGGTAACATTTCCCAAAGTTACTTCCAGGGAACAGGCGTTCCATGAGGAAAGGGTTCTGTGACCACCTAGGATTGGGAAACAATTTGTCTCTCGGGCCCCCAACTTTTCCTTGGAGAATCGGAGAGCGAGCAAGCACAGTAAAGGCCCTAGATTTAAAATGTTAACCTCCCAGATGGAATCCAGGGCTTGGTGGGTTGGTCGTATTTCTTTTTTAGGGTTTTTGGCTTGTCACCTGAGGACGGTGGGTGGAACCGGTGTTTGGTGGCACACCGTGTGGGGAATGACGAGTACGTGCCGCCCATCTGGCCCCAAGTCCTGGGCCTCTTCTCCTTCTGCTCCCACGGTCTCACCCTATAAACCGCCGATTTCCCATACTACTCTGTTTTTCCCTCTTCAGACCTTCTTCTCTGTGGGGCCTTCTGCCGGGGAAGCTCTCCCCTTCCTTCCCTCCTGCCAAGATCTTACTTGCCTTCGAGAAAAAGTGGAAGCGCCCCTCCTCCGAGAACGTGTCGTGAATCCCCCCCCCCCCCCCCCCCCCCCCCCCCCCCCCCCGCCAGGCCCGGCGCCCCCCCCCCCCCCCCCCCCGCTCGGTCCTGTTCTCTCCCTGTTGCATGAGGCTCGCGGCATCTTGCGTGGCGTCGGCGATCCCTGCGTTTGTCTCATTGTGTCTCCGAGGTTCTCCTATAGTCCTTTGTTCTGCAGGCTGGTGCGTCGTGTCTCCAGCGGGCCCGTCGCGGGAGCTGCGTTAGTGAGCTGGGACCGTCCGGCACTGGCTTTTCCTGAGGCCCCAGCGCCGGGCCCAGCTCCCAGTTCCCCGCAGGCCTTTAGGGAACGCTCAGTGGAAGGAGACGTGGCTTTTTTCTTGGTCTTCTGGATTGGGGCCCTGGCTGAGTTCCCTCCCAGGCCATCATTACCACGCATTCAGCGGCTCGGAACAACACAGAGGATCATCTTTCTGATCTGCGGTTCCTAAATCCAAAATGGCATTGGGCTGGACTGGAGGTTTGGGCAGGCCTGCGCATCTCTGGAGACTCGAGGCGGGAGATGCGTTGCCTTGCCTTCCCAGCTGCTGGGGGCATCCTGGGGCTCAGGCTTCTTCCTCCCCCTTCACACCGGCCGCAGACCCCTCTCTGATCGTCCCCAGCTTTCCCTGATCGGACTCACCTGCCCTTTCAAGGATGCTTCTGATGGCCCTGGGCTCACTTGCATAATCTAGGATCATCCCATTTCAGGGTCACTCGTTAGCAACCTCAGTTCCCCTCTGCCACATAAAGAGGTATCATCGTCGCTTCTGGGGTTTTGGACGGGGACATCTTCGGAGGGGTGCTCCTCCGCCCACCACAGACGCCTTCTCGTCTTCTCCCGTCCCGCAGGGGAGAGTTGCGGGGAAGGACGGCCACTGTTCTGGTGAGCACCAGCTCAGAGAAGGTCTCAGCTTTTCCTTGCATTCTGCCAGCGAGTGCCAGACCCCCTCCTTGGGGGCTGTTTCTGGGTCTCCTGTCTTTGGGTTTATCTCCAGACACAGGCCTGGCTGCATGGAGCCATTTGCATACCCCCTGCAGCCCCCTGGAAGCCAGGGGTGGGAACTGGGGGAGAGCCCCCCCATCCCCGTCTCCTGCTCTTGGGCGTGAGATCAAGGAGGGATGTGGCCGGCTGACTGAGACCGGGGTGGACTGTGTGTCTGCGGGTGTGCTTAGGGTTAGGGAGGCACACAACTTCAATTTTAGGTGGTCTCTTGGCCTGGAGCTCTAGCTAGCCCTGTGGGTAGAGAGCGGGGCTCAGAATCCCCCAGGACGGGGATATGACCAAACCCAGTCTACAGACAGAATAACCCAGGGCTGTAGTCAGCAGAATACTGGTCCCTTAAAACATCCGTGTCCTAAACCCTGGAATCTGTGAATATGTGCCCTTACCTGGAAGAGGGGACCTCGTGCCTGTGGTTAAGGGTAGAGACCGTGAGGGGGGAGATCGGCGTGGAGTATACAGGGGGGCCCACTGTCCTCGTAAGAATCCTTCAAAGAAGGATCTTTCCTGGCTGTGTCAGGGAGAGACGATATGGAAGGAGAGGGAGATGTGACTGAAGGATTTGCCCCACCAGTGTGGCCTTTGCAGAAGGAGGAGGGGGGCAGTATGCCAAGCAATGCCATCCAGGCAACACAGCAGTTTCCAGAAGGTGGGTCTTCGCTGACGGGCCGCATAGAGGTGGGACCTCGGTTTTCATGGCAAGGAAATGGATTCTCCCCCCACAGCTGCTGGCAAGGATGCCGCCTGCCCACACCTTGATTTTGGCCGGCTGACACTTGACCTGGACTTGGGGGTGGGGTGAAAAGGGAGGGGTCTCTGAGGGAGTGGCACGAAAGACCAGTGGGAGAGGGTGCTGGACAAGGAGAGAATGGGGTGGTCAGGCAGGACCGTGTCCAAGGATGCCGGAGGGAGGAAATGAGGTAGGGGTAGAAGTGGGGACGGGAAGAAGGTGGGAGAAGGTGCTGGAGGATGAACAGGCCAGCTGGGTCTCCTGGGCCGCTGCCCGCACTGTGGACTTTATTCATTGTTTCATTGGAACCCTTCAGCAGGGGGCAGGGAGGAGACCAGGCCTGTGTCCGAGAAGATCCGTCTGGCATCTGCGCTGAGTGGGGCACAGGGCCCCCGGGGCGGATGGGAGGAGGGCCTTGGATGGCTCCCGGCAAGTGCATGCTGGGGGGTGGTGAGGAAGCGCTGGTGAACTTGAGGGTAGCACTGGGGGTTAAGCAGGCAGGACTAGTGACACAGAACGTGGTGGATCAGAGCCCACCCAAGATGGGTCGGTCCAGATTCCGGGGCTAACACTGTCCAGGCAAGTTTCTTAACCTTCCTGTGCCTCGGTTTCCCCACCTGCAAAATGGGACAGATGTAAAATGGTCTAGACTGGGACCTGAGATTTTGCATCTTTAGCTGCTCCTAGCCCAGGCATCTCACCTTGAATGACAGAGGCAGGGATTGCCTGGGCTAAGGGTGGGATGTGTTCTCCCAGCTCTGCCTGCCTCTGGTCCCTTTGTGCATTTTGCATTTGATCTGGCTCCCCTAGCCTCCAGCCCCCCACCTCCAGTATCTTGGTTCCTGCAGGTGCAGCCCAGCTCCTGTTCGCTTCTAGGCAACCAAAACCAGGTGGGGCTTTTTGAAAGTGAAATTTACCAGGTTTTGTAGGGAAAACCAAACCAGCCTGAAAACAGGCAGGTTTAGAAATGGAAAGGTTTCAGGCCACTCTCTTTTTATCTTGATGCCACCAAGGTCAGGCCCCAGTCCTCTGGTTGCACAGCTCATTACTCTGTGGACACCTTGCTCTGCCTCAAGCCTGCTGGGGAACCCCACCCAAAAGCCCCCCTTGCAGTCCCTGGGCTTCCCCCTCCCACTCTCTCCTTTCTGATGCCCCTTCTCTTCCAGGGGCATCAGAAACTGATGCCAAGGCCAGTTCCCCAGGGGCAGCAGGAACTGATGGGCCATCCAGGGTTTGGACCAGTGGCCAGGGGAGATTGATGGCGCCCCAGTGTCCAGGAGGTCAGCCTTCTTGGGGCTGCCCTAGTGCTGAAGGGGAAGGGTCTATGTGAATGGGCAGTGGTGCAGGGCAACCTGGGGGCCGACAGGGAGATTGCAGAGGAAAAGGAAAGAGCAGGGCCAGAGGTGAGGCTCTGGGGCGTGGGAGTGGGCTAGCTTCTGGGCATCACGGCGCTGCATAGGTGAAGCTTAGGACGCCAGATGCCACCTCTCTCTAGTTTATGGGAAGGTGGGGTTGTCTCCCATACGGGAGCAGCAGCTCCTAGAGAGTATTCGGGGAGCAGGTCAGCTCTCTGATGGGCAATAGGGGCTCAACGCCCCCATGGAGTGGTCGGGGTGGTCAGGAGTCCCCTGACCCCAACTCAGATCCTGCCTGCCACCTACGTTGGGCAGGTCCTTCTCCACTCCGAGATCAGTTTCTGGGGTAGTAGGGCCTCTCAGGACTGTTGGGTTCAACAACTGTTGTGACTTCTACAGCATGTGTGCACTGCTCTGGCCCCATTTCTGGGCACCTGTAAAACCATGCATGACGTCATCGGCAAAAAAATTCCCCACTGTCTCTGCCGGAGAAGGTCAGCCACAGCAGTCTGGGGGCATCTGCGGTGGATGCTGGGGGAGGGCGCTGAGCTGTGCCTCCACCTGGACTCAGCCTCTGTCCCTCTTCCTCCACAAGCCCCACGCGAGAACAAGGCCCCACTCTCCTTCCAGGGCATCCTGGCTGAGGGCCCAGCGCCCCCTGGTGGCAGCCTTGGATTGACAAGGTTTATTGCGAAAATTGTTGCCATCTCTTTTTTGAGCACCTGTTACTGGCAGGTGTGGTTTTGTACAATTTCTTTATCTTTCTCTCTCCTTGCATGTAGGCATAAAGAACACAGAATCCAATATAAAGTCCATATTCAAATGTCACCATCTATGTCAATATTCTCTTTTATAGCCCCACTCAGATTCAGAATCCATTCCAGACATTGCATTCAGCCACACTGTCCCATTAGTCTCCCTATTCTGGAACATGCCATAGCTCTTCTTTCTCTTTCACGCAAAGAGTCCAGGCCAGTTGTTTTGTAGAAAGCCCCTCAGCTTGGGTTTATTTGCTGTGTCCTCATGATTTGATTCAGACTATGGACTTCTGGTAGAAAGAAACCACAGATGTGATACGGTGCCCTTCCCAGCACAATAGACTGTCTTTACTTTAGATGGGCAGCCTGTGGCCCAGAGAGGGGGAGAGAACTGGGGACACAGTGATGCTCAAATATCCTCTTGGCACTTAGTTGCTGTGTGACCTCAGGTGGGTGACTGAGCCTCTCTGAGCTGTAGTTTCCTCATCAGTATCATGGGGGAGGGGTGATCTGGCCCGAGAGGGCTGTCAGTGGCATAAAGGAGGAGCTGTGTGACTGGGGTGGAGGGCATGACGGGCAATACCATGGATTCCCTATTCTTTTCTGCACCTTCCACCGTCCCCCACTGACTCAGGATGTGGTAGCAGGAAGTGGAGGGTAAGAATTCAGGCTACTGTCAGCTGCACCCCCCCCACCACCATCCAGACCCTGGAGAGACAAGGGCCTGGACCTACAGCCTCCTCAGAGTCCATAATTATCAATAAGATGAGTGGGCAGCCAGAAGGGGAAAACCCAGGCCAGCGACCCAGAATTTTCCCCACACTCAGCAGGCCTGAACTTTTGCACCCCCCACCCAGCTCCACCAGTAGGCATCCAAACTCACTTGGTTAAATGTTGGGGGGGCAGGCAGGTCTCTGTCCCTAGCGAGGCTCGCAGAAGCTCCCCAGTTTACAGGAGAAGAAGGAGGTCCTGCTGGAGGGAGGGCACTGGGTGTGGGTGGGTAAAGACAGTGTCCTCGAGTCGAGGCCTCAAGTCCTGGGGCTCTGGATTAAGTGAGAAAGGAGGTACACAAGTGCCACGGGACTGGTGGGGCGCAAATGGCAGGTTACATTGATTTCCCATTTATATGGTAACATTTCAGATGCGCAAAAAGAGGGGAAAAAAGGATAATGTGATCAAGACTCTACATATCCATCTTCCAGCCACACTGGCCTTCTCCTGCTCTCTGACATGATGGAAGGACTCATTCATTAGTGTTCACTGTTCCCTTGGCTGGAGAGAAGAGCAGAGAAGCCCCTCAGACCAGCCAGGCATCTCCCCTATGGGGGGAGGGTTAGGAGACGGCTTCTGTTTTCTCCCCAAACCAAGAAAGCCCATTCATCTCATTCATCCTACAAGCGGCCACCTGGGCTCTGCCAGGCACTGCCTGCCCGGGGGGCTGCTGATACAGAGGTGGGACATAGCTCCCTCTTCCCTCTCCCGTCTCCCTCTTGTCTCCCTTCCTGGAGCTTAGAAACCTGCTTCATGTTCCCCTTTCTTCCTTCCTTCCTTCCTTCCTTCCTTCCTTCCTTCCTTCCTTCCATTTTATTTATTTTAGAGGGAGAGAGAGAGAGAGCATGAGCAGGGGGAAGTGATGGAGATAGAGGGGCTCCCTGCTGAGCCAGGAGCCCTACGCAGGACTCGATCTCAGGACCCTGGGATCGTGACCTGAGCTGAAGGCAGATGCTTAACTGACCAAGCCACCAGGTACCCCATGCTCCCCTTTCATTCCACCAGAAGGACAAAGTTCCTCCCCCAGGATGTCAGCAGAGATTTTCTTCTCTCAAGCTCCTTCTGACAAAGGGACTTAACTTATTTATTCATTCATTTATCCATTTATTTATTTATTTATTTTTAAAAGATTTTATTTATTTATTTGACAGAGAGATTTATTTATTGGCAGAGAGGCAGGTGGGTGGGGGGGGGGGGAAGCAGACCCTCTGCTGAGCAGAGAGCCCGATGCGGGCCTTGATCCCAGGACCCCGGGATCATGACCCAAGTCAAAGGCAGAGGCCCAATGCACTGAGCCATCCAGGCACCCAGGACTTAACTTTTAAAGAGCCCTGGAAGTCTATGGGGGAACTTGTTAAAATGTGTATTCCTGAAAAAAGTGAGTGTTGACCCCTACTTTACACCATGCACCAAAATGAAACCTGACAAGGAAGGTTAAGGGATATTATCAAGCAGGTAATGTGGGAGAGAATCTGAATGACATTGGGCTCCCAAGTATTTCTTATAAAGGACATTGACCATGAAAGAGAAGATGAATAAATTGTCCCTCATTAAAACTAAGAACTTCTGTTCATCAAAAGGCTCCCTGGGTGCCTGAGTGGCTCAGTTCATTAAGCGGATGCCTTCCACTCAGGTCATGATCCCAGGGTCCCTGGATTGAGTCCCATATTGGGCTCCATGCTCAATGGGGTATCTGCTTCTCCCTCTCCTTCTGCCCCTCCCCCTTCTCTTTCTCTCTCTCTCTCACTTGCTTTCTCTTAAATAAATAATCTTAAAAAATAAACTAATTAAAAAAAAGTCTCCCTTAAGAGTGGCACCTGGGGTGGCTCAGTCAGTTGAGCATCTGACTCTTGGTTTCATCTGAAGTCATGATCTCAGGGTCTCAGTATCAAGCCCTGCAGCAGGCTCCATGCTCTGTGTGGAGTCTGCTTGGGATTCTCTCCTCCCTCTCCCTCTCCCCCTCCCTGGACTCACATGCTCTTTCTCTCTCTTTTTCTGAAACAAAATAAATAAAATCTTTAAAAAGGGGGGGGGGGATCCCTTAAGAAAGTGAAAAGGCCAGCCACAGAAGGGGAGAAGGTATTTATTATTCATTTATTTACCAAAGGGTTTGTATCCAGAATATATGAAGAGTTCCCACACATCAATAAGAAAAGTCAGACAATTCAACTTAAAAAAAAAAAAGAAGAAGAAGACCTCATTCAGGTCTTATAAAAGACAATATCCAGAAGGCTAACAAACATGTAAAAAGATACTCAACATCGTTATGCCCCCTGAGAAACGCAACATAAAGGATATAATCTAAGGCCGTTGCACACTCAGCACTATGGCTAACATTTTTAAAACTGACTCTACCAAGTGTTGACAAGATTGGGGAGCGATTGGAACACTTACACACAGCAGTGAAGGGTCAGTTTAGAAAACTATGGGGAGGGCGCCTGGGTGGCTCAGTGGGTTAAGCCGCTGCCTTCGGCTCAGGTCATGATCTCAGGGTCCTGGGATCGAGTCCCGCATCAGGCTCTCTGCTCAGCGGAGAGCCTGCTTCCCTCTCTCTCTCTCTGCCTGCCTCTCCATCTACTTGTGATTTCTCTCTGTCAAATAAATAAATAAAATCTTTAAAAAAAAAAAAAAAAAGAAAACTATGGGGATTCTATCAAAGCTGAGCATACCACACTTTATGACCAAGCAATTCCCGCCCCCACCCCGGGGTGGAGTCCAATAGAAATGTGTACATTTGAGCACCAAAATGTATGTATAGGGCTGTTCCTAGTGGCATTATTCATAATGATCAGGAGTGGAAACAACACTAAGGTCCATGAAGAGTAGACTAGATAAATCAATTGTGCCTATTCATTCACGTGAGGCAGCACTACGCAGCAATGAACTTGAAGGAACAGCTGCCATTTGCAACAAACTGTGTAATGCAACAGGCTTTGCAACAAAGTGTAATGTTGAGTTAAAGAAGCCAGTTGCAAGAGAACAGAGATCATTCTACCCATTGAAACTCAAAAGCTGAACAAGACCAGTCTATGGTAGAGAAGTTGGGTTAGCCGGTGCCTTTTGCAAGTAGTTCATGGAAAGGGGCATGAGGGAGGGTGCCAGGTGCCAGCAGCATCCTGGTTCTTGACCTGGGTGCCAGCTGTGAGACATGGTCACACTGGAATAATTCAGTGGGTATGTCCTTGAGATGTGTGCACTTTCCTGTAGAGCATGTTAGACCACAACAAACAGATTTGCCATATTGCTGGGTCCATGTCAGAGGCCAGGTAGGAGGCAACTGAATTAACTAATCCAGGGGAGAGAGGATGGGGACCGGGGCCAGGTGGAGGATGTGGGGGCGGGGAGAACATTGGTCCAAAGAGGCCAAGAGAGTTTGCTGATGGGTTGGATGTGAGCCTGAGAGGAGAGGGCAGAGCCAGGTTTGGGGCTGAATTCTGGAAGGCTGGAGTTGCCATCACACTCCCCCCTCCCAATGCAGCGGGTCGGAGGCAGGTATGAGATCAGGTGTTCCTGTCCGGATTCTCCTCTAAAACTTGAGGCTCTGTCTCAGGCCTGGTGCTGACAGTGAGTGGAGACCTGGCCTCCTGGGATCCGAGGGGCAGGAGGGGTCTGTGTCTGGGACCAGCCTGGTCTCACCAATGTATCCTGCCCTCAGGATGGAGTTCGGAGGAACGCCTGCGAGGAAGGCCCCAACCACTCCTATGACCAGACTACTGGGAGGTGCTGTTACCGCTGCCCCGAGGGTGAGTGGGGGTGCTGGGGAGGGACGGGGTTGGGGGGTGGACTTTTGTCCCTATGGTATAAAACTCTGGGGTGATTGGTGAATGGGCAAGATGAAAGCCCATGTTGTCATCGTCACATTGGCTCTAGATTTCTGAAGCTTTTGCTCTTAGTCCTGGCTGACCCCTTAAGAACCCTTACCATACGCACGCCGGTCTGAGAGCCTCAGAAGCATTGCACGAGCTCCACAGCATCCTTTATTAATCCCATTTTGTAGATGAGGCTGTCGAGGGTGCTGTAAGCTTGGGTAGCTGGCCCAAGGTCACAGAGCTGGGAAATGGGGGAGCTGGCGGGGGGCTGGGGACTGGAGCCCAGGGTTCTGTGACCCTGGAGCCTGGGCTCTCGACACCCCCAGACTGCCCCTCATTTCTGAGTCTGGAAGCCCTTTGCAGTCCTCATCTTTTCCAGCCCAGAACGTGCATTTATCTCTGGGCCAGCTGAGCCCTAAATCTCTCTGGAACCAGGCTCCCTGCTCGGCGCCCATTCCTGGGAGGCTCACCCAGCACCAGCACCATGACTGGCTCTGAGTAGAATATCAGCTTGCCTCTCGCTCACTGGGCTGGGGCGGCTCTGGCCCGAAGAGGCGAGCGGCCAGAACGGGGTGGTGAGGCTGTCATCCTTGTGGTTGTTAGCAGAATTCCCAAGGCACTTCCAGTAGCCTTGGCTGGGTGGGACACGAGCTAGAGCTGAACTATGGTCTCTGATCTCGGGTGCAGCCTTGAGTGGGAAAGATGCTAATTCTGACTGTGGAGGGCATGAGGACTGCCTCGTGCTTAGAGGACAGGAGGCCACTGGAAGTGGGGGGTGACTTTTGGGATAGTTAGGAGCTCACCTAGCCATCCTCTCAGCCCGCCAGCTTTGCTGTCTGGAGGGTGGCTCCCGGCCATGGTGCACAAAATCATCCAGGGTAAGTGGCCTGAGCCGGACGGGAAGCCCAGTCTGTCCCTAGACCTATAGCCTCTCTGCTCCACCGCAAGGGTGGACCGAGCCCAAGCTCAGCGCCCCCTGCCCCGCAAGGACCCAGAACAACATTTTGGAAAATAATTGGATATTTTCTATTTCCAAAAATGTTTCAAAGTTGTCATGGTAGGGAAAAGAGTAGAAATTTATTGGATTTTCTCCCCTTTATTTTATGGGTTAGTGTGGGTTTTGAAGTACATACGAGGTGGGCGCCTGTGTTTCCCTTAGGGCCTGGGACTCCTGTGCCTGACTGGCCAGCCCCCTCACCAACTCCCCATAAGCCTGCCCATCCCCCACCTAACCCTTCACCCACTCTCTTACCTGCCCACCCCTCCCCCGTCCTATGTCCTTCACCCCCTCCCCATTCCTTCTGCCACTGGTCCCCCACTCATGCCCCCATCTGGCTCAGGCTGCTCTTGCTGCCATAACAAAACACCACAGATGGGGAGTGGGGCTGGGGGGTGCGGGTGGGGGTGGGGCACGTCCACAATGGACATTTGTTTCCAGACCATTCTGGAAGGCAGAAAGTCCAAGACCAAGTTTCCAGCAGGGCTTCTGGTGTAAAGCTCCTCTTCTTGGCTTGCAGACAGCTCCCTTGTCATGGCTGAAGGAGAGAGAGGAGTGGGGAAGAGAGAGAGAGAGAGAGTGCGAGCAAGAAAAGAGATACATTTCCCTTTTCCTCTTGTAAGGACCACCAACCCTGTCGGATCCAAGCTCCACTCTCCTGACCGCATTTGTCCTTAATTACCTCCTGAAGACCCTGTCTCCAGATAAAGTCCCACTGGGGGTGAGGGCTTCAGCATGTGGATTGGAGGGGGCCACAGCTGGGCCACAGCACCCTCCCCCTCCCATGCGGCGCCATCCACCCACCCACTCCTCCCTTCCCACTTCCGTGTGCTCTTCTGCCCACCCAACCAACAACCGTTTATTGCTTCAACTAATCGTGAGGTCACTCGTCACCTTTTTCACCCTTTTCCCCTTGGCCTTTCTTCTGTGCTTTCAAGTCTCTAGGCCTTTGACATGCCTGTCTGCCCTGGGATGCCCTCTCCCACCGCCGCCACCTCCTGCAGTCCCGGTACTGCCTCCTCCAGGAAGCCTTCCCTCACCAGCCCAGTGCTGTGTGGCGGGGGGCACGCTGCTTCTCCCCAGGACAACAGCAGTCAGGACAACTGCAACACAGGGCTCTGTGACTTAACACGGGACCCATAATTCCAGCTGCAGGAAGAAAGACACTTTCTTCCCAGCCCCTCCAGCTTCCTTCACCCCTGCCTGGTGCAGTCCCCACCGGGTGTAGTGGGCGGAGACAGAGTGACACCTGCCCAGCGATGCTGTGACTTGGGAAGAGAGGGCTGCCCTCCCCCCACGTTCTCTCTCTGTGGCCCAGTGACCGGAGGCGGCTGAGCGCTTCTTGCTGGTGTGGTGGGCGGGGCATTTTGCTGGAGTTTTATTGACCCGGTGCTTCCGGCAAGCAAGAGGAAAAGAGAAAAACCCACAAAAACCCCTTCCTCGGTCTCTGGGGGAAATTTCTGACATTTTGCCCGCCCTATGCAATCGGGCTCAGCTGAGCCGTGGCAGTGTTGGCCGGAGGTGGGTTGCTAGAGGAAGGAAACTGGGAGACCTTTGAGACTGAGAAGTTTTGATGTCAATGAGTCTCTCCTCTCACCCAGCCACGGATGCCCTTTGTAGCATTCTTGACAGCTGCTCCCCAGTCCTCTGCTTACACACCCTCAGTGACGGGGAGCTCACTCACTGTTTCATAACAAGGACAACAATTATTGCCGATGGAGCATGCTTTGTGCTGGCCACAGTGCCAGCCCTTCACCTGCATTAGCTTACTGAATCCTGACAGGAAACCCAGAGAGGAAACTTGGACTTGGTTCAGAGATTTTCCCACGGTCATATGCTAGTAAGTAGCCTGTGGGAGCCTTATTGGAGCCCCTACTGGCTATCTCTTAAAGCCTGAGTGTGGCTAACTCAGAAACCTGAGCCCTTTCCTCTTAGCTGGTGCTGACAGCTGGTGCAAGACAGAGCATGTCAGCGAGGAGCCCCTGTGGGGGCTACAAACCCCCTCCTATTCTGCCCCTTCCTTCCTGGATCACCTTCTCCTTAGTGCCCAGAGTGGGAGGAGGGAATCCTGCAGAAGTGTGAAGCCTGCTTCTGGTGGGCGTGGGGGGACATCGTGAAGACAGGTCCCACGTTATACAGAGAGCATGGCTTGCCTGGGGCTGTGTGAGTGTACCCCATCGTGTCCCAGGAGCAGAGGGGATTCTCCAAGGGCTGTGAGCAGGAAGGAGGAGGCGGAAGCCTCCTTGGGGTTTCCAGCCCTTGGTCAAGCTTGGAAGACCCACAGTTCCCTTCCTGGTCTGTTCTCCCTCGTTCACCAAGAGGGACACAGGACCAACATCTTCCAGTTCCAGTTCCAAAGCCCAAGAAGAAAGCATCCAATGGTATAGATGTCCACCTCTGCTCTGGTTCCCCCTGGCCCTGGGCCACTGCTTGAGGGAGAGGACAATTCTCCAAGAAGGGCAGCTTATGGGCTAGGAAGCCCTTCCAAAACGTGTCTATTGCCCCAGGCTGTTAGAACTTGGGGTGGTGCTGCTGGCAGCCATGGGAACACACTCCCAGGGCATGTGGCCTGACTGAGGGGTCTTCCTGGAGGAAAAGGAGTCCTGGGAATGAGCAGGGGTTGGCCGGGCCAAGGTGGGGAGGGGGCGTGCTCTGGGAAGAGGCACAGAATATGCAAAGGCCTCGAGGGGAGCAGGATGGACCGCTGGAGAATTGGGAGGGTTTTATTTGGCCAAAGGCCAAGCCCAGGCCATGTAGGGGGAATGGAGGAGGGGCTGGCGGCCAGACCAAGTGCAGAGCAGTTCTCAGTGTGAGAGTTTCTTTGGCCAAAGCAGCTGGGGCCTGGTTGCCTGATGCTGCACCAGAGGTGAGAGAGGGTGCAGGATTGTTAGCACAAACTTTGAGAACATCTGGAGTCAGCAAAGCGCCCTGGGATGGAAGGGGAGTGGCTGGAGACAGATTGCGACAAAGGGACCCATTCTAGCACAGTCTCTGCAGGCCCTGAGCCTTTCTCTGCTGTTTTTGTTTCTGATTTTGAAAGTGATTCAGTGCAGAAAATCTGTGTGGAGAATGGGCAAAGAAGAAAATAGGAATGAATCAGGGCTCATAATTCTTTGGCTCCGTCTGCTCCAGCCCCCATGGACTTTCTGTTCTTGGCATGTCCTGTTCTGTCCCCAGGGCCTTTGCACAGGTGGTTCCTTCTGCCTGGAGCGATCTTCCCACACCCTCTGTGCAGCTGCCTCTTTCAGTCCTTGGGAACTCAGGAAGGCCTCCCCGATCCCTCCCTCTGGAGCTCTCCTGCCTCTTCCTCTGCCTTCTCTTCTGGTTCCTGCTTTATTTTCTTCCAAGTTTGTTCACACACTGGAAACTGACTTGCCAATTTCTTTCTGTGCTTGCTTGCCTCTGCTCCTCTAGGCTCGAGGATAAGCTCTACGGGAGTAGGGATCTCACCTTCTCCACTTTCTATGTTCAGTGCCTGGCACACAGGTGATGGTCAATAAATGTTGAGTTGAGTGAAAATAGAATCCCAGCATGAAGTGAGTCACTTGAATCCCTGAATACATTTTCTGGAGCAGAGTGCATTTCTAGAGTTCGCCCCAAACAGCCCCTGGCGCTGAGAGGTGAATTTAAAGGGATCTAGAGAGGGGTACTGGATGGGGTCAGAAGATAAGGAAAATTCCAGCAGGGGATGGTGTTTCAGCCTGAGCTGGTTGGCTTCAGAGGGATCCCCAGTGGGTAGAAATGGAGATGGATAGATTCATCAGCCTGTGCGAAGAACATTTGTATTCATTCCCTAGGGCTGCCATCAACAAAGTACCATGAACTGATAGATGGACACAACAGAAATGGGTTATCTCACAGTTCCAGAGGCTAGAAGTCCAAGATCAATGTGCTGGCCTGCCATGCTCCCTCTGAAGCCTCTGGGGAATGTTCTCGCCTCTCTCCCAGCTTCTGGTAGTTCCTTGGCTGGTGGCAGCATGAGTCCAGTCTTCATCTGGCTGTTCCCATGTGCACATGTGTCTTGTATCCAGATTTCCCCCCTTTTTATCATCTTGGATTAGGGCCCACCCCAATGACTGCATTTTAATTTAATCACCTCTGTACGGATCTGGTCTTCAAATAAGATCACATTCTGAGATACCAGGAGTTAGGGTTTCAGCATGTCTCTTTCAAGGGACATAATTCGACCCATTACAACATTCCAGGACATAGGAGGAGTGCCAGAGAAAAGACCAAGGTACCCAGTGGTGGCTGCAGCTTAGAGCCCATGAAGGGAGCCATGTACAGTGATGCCAAAGCAGGAATCAGAGCCAGAGGGAGGCCTGAGAATGTGAGGCTGGGTCCATATTGATTAGGTGGTCAGAGCACATATCGATCAGATCTATGTACCAGGCCCTGTGAGAGGGGAATCACTGGTGAGCAGAAAGGCAAAGATTCAACCTTGAGGAGCTCACAGTCATGGGAGGAATTTAGATACTAAGACAATGTATCCCACAAATAAGTATGATTACACATCTAGATTAAATAGATTACAGCAGACTTGGGCATAGGAGGGCAAGGTATGTGGATCTCTGACGGTTTACAACAGGGGTCTTGACCAAGTTGTTGACAGAGTGACACCCTGACAATGATGGGAAGGCTGAGCAAGGGTTTACTAGGGGAAAGGGGAGAGGCACATTTGTGGCAAAGGGCCAGCTTGGGCAAAGGTCCTGGGGGCAGAAGGGAGCATGACCCCTTTGGGGGACATGGAGATTCCAGTGTGCCTTGAGATTAGACAGTAAGGGAGTTGTAGGTGGGCAGAACCTCCTTAACCTTAAAGGACCTAGGGCTCTATCCTGGGAGCCATGAGATGGCTTTGAAAGTCTTAGGCAAGAGGTGATGGGGTCACATTTACCTCTCTGAAAGACCACTGGGGAGCTACAGAAATTTTCTGAGATAGAGGATGCCAGCCATCAAGCTAGTATTTCTGAGAGATTCTCACATATTTTTCTAAGCAGGGGCTCACCTTGAGGTCCAGGGACTCCCAAGTTGTCCATGGGTAGATTTCAGGGGGGCCTAGACCTGAATGAGTTCCCTCCTTTTCATCAGCCTCTGATGTATCCTTCCCTTGTGGATTAAGACAACACAGCACAGTAACGTTCTTGTAGGGTCTGCAGCTTTCCCCGCAGTAGAAGTCAGATATCCTCCGGACACCTTGCAACAGTGCCACAGTTGCCACAGATATCACGAAACATTTTTCGTGCTCCTCGGTCACGTTGAAACAAGGATACTCATTAGATTTTTATGTAATGAGTTCACAAAGAATCACAGATAGCGCCATCGCTTAAATTATTATTTTAAGATTTTATTTATTTGACACGGAGACAGAGATCACAAGCAGGCAGAGAGGTGGGCAGAGAGGGAGGAGGAAGCAGGCTCCCGGCCGAGCAGAGCGCCCGATGCGGGGCTCGATCCCAGGCCTCTGAGATCATGGCCTGAGCCGAAGGCAGAGGCTCACCCCGCCGAGTCACCCAGGCGCCCCATGGCTTAAATAATTCAATGCGCTGTGACCGGGGCTGTCACACAGCGCGGCTCCTGGGTCACCCCATGTACTGTACTGTACGCACTTTAGAAACACGATTCCGAGCCGGGTCCCCCGCTTCCGCAGAATGACTAGGCGGCACGAGGAATGTCGAGGACCGATGGTTCAGCCTCACTCACGCCCGAACAGAGTGAGGGGAGAGAAAGACCCGGCTCGAACACAGAGAAGTCGGTGACGCCATCAAGCCAGGCTGGACGCCCTCCGGGGTCCGTCTCTCTCCGTCCTGGGCTCGGCCTGCGTCTAAATCACCTCCTTCTCAGGCAGGCTGTGGCCACGCCGCACCTGCCACGACCCGGCAGCTGGGGACTTCAACGGCCCTTGGCCCCAGGACTCCAACCATAAAGAGAAGCCGTCTTCACTGGTAGCTTTTGTGAAGCTCTCAGAGATGAGGCTCTTTGGCGGACATGGCTCACGTGTCTCCGAAGCCGAGTGGTGAGGAAGCTGGACTCTGATTGGCTTGGCTGGGTCATGTGCCCACCCTGAAGGACGAGGTGTTCTGATTGGCCTATTTGGGGTCATGTGCCCACCCTGAAGGATGAGGTATTCTGATTGGCTTATCTGGCTCACGTGCCCATACGGGCTCAAGCTGTGGGTGGTAGGCATCCCGGCTAGGGCTGTCCCCGGACCGAGAGCTGGGTCCAGGCGCAGGCGCTCTACCGTTTTGCTGCACGGAGTCGGTGTCCACGCCGTGTATCTTCCGTCCGTGTGCAAAGGGACTCGGGGCCTGCTGGCTGATCCGCGCGCATCTCAGTCAGGCTGGCTGAGGCTCCGCAGGGTCTAGGGAGTCCGGACTCCCTAGTTCCTGCAGGGAAGCAGGGCTCCTGCCCGAATGACCGCCGCCGGGGCCCTCCGGAGCTTGCGGTGCGCCGAGCACCCCTGCTTATTTTCACCATCCCTTTACCCCGCTCAACAGCCCGAACGGGGGATCCTGCTAATCTCAGGGTGCCCATGAGTCACTGGAACTGGCCCGAGCCACGCAGTGGGAACCCCCCCAGGCCCAGCTCTTCCACCCAAGCCGGGCTGCTTCGCCCGCCTGCTCGCTGAACTTAGGCGAGGTCTGCGCTCTCCCCGGCAAGGCGTCCACCTAGAACCCGAGAGCTGGACCACCGTGTTTGGGGGGTTGAAGGGTGGAGCTGGGAGGGGCTTCAGGGACGAGAGGTCAAGTCTGGGGAGGTGAGGTCTTCGCCAAGGCGGCTCGCCTGGAGCTTCTCTGCTTCCTTCCCCAGGGCACACCTCGCAGCAGCCGTGCGCACGGGGGTCATCCGACTGCAGGAAGCAGTGTGACCCCGACTACTACCTGGACAGGGACGGCCGCTGCACGGCCTGCGTGACCTGTTCTGGAGGTAAGGGCCCTGTTCTCCCACGCAGGGGCAGCTTCCGGGAAGGGGGAGCCCTCTGGGCTGTAGGCAGAGAAGGTGGGGAGCAACCCCATTTGGTGCCTGGCTGGACTCTGAGTTGGCCCCCTGGTGCCTCAGTTTACCCCTCTGTATTTGTGAATTGATATCAGCCATTGATGTTTTGCATCCGTTTTTGTTTTTTGTTTTTTTAAGATTTATTTGAGAGAGAGAGACAGACAGACAGAGTGAGAGAGCATGAGAGGAGAGGACAGAGGGAGAAGCAGACTCCCCATGCAACAGGGAGTGGGATGTGGGGCTGGATCCCAGGACTCCAAGATCATGACCTGAGCTGAAGGCAGTCGCTTTACCAACTGAGCCACCCAGGCACCCTTGCATCCGTTTTTAGAGGGACTTCGACCTCTAGGAGATTCCCCCCACTCCTTTTTTAATGTAATCTCAATGCTCAACTTGGGGCTTCAACCTATGACCCTGAGATGAAGAGTCTCATGTTCTACAGACGGAGCCAGCCAGGCCCCTGGGGGAAATTCTTTTCTTATCTCTGCTTTACAGTGAAGAAACCCAGGTTTAGGGAGGTTAAGGGCCTTTCCAAAGTTAGAAAAGTCTGGTAAGGGGCAGATCAGGAGTTTGAGCTGTCTGTCTGACACCCAGAACTGTTATTCACCTAAGACCACAAGTGCTTCCAGGAGAAAGCGTCCCATAGCACTTTCATTGTTAATTTATTATGGTTGTGGTTTATGTGCTCTCTGGTGTTTTGTTTTGTGTGGGTTTTTTGTGGTGTGGGGTTGGGAAATTTGTGGAGATTTCTTGTACCCTAATAAATGTTCACATTTTATTTTACCTTATTTTATTTTTTAAAAGATTTTATTTATTTATTTGACGGACAGATCACAAGTAGGCAGAGAGGCAGGCAGGCAGAGAGAGGTGGGGAAGGAAGCAGACTCCCCACTGAGCAGAGAGCCTGATGCGGGGCTCGATCCCAGGACCCCCAAAATCATGACCTGAGCCGAAGGCAGAGGCTTAACCCACTGAGCCAACCAGGCGTCCCAAATGTACATATTTTAAAAGCATGTTTAGTGTGTTTGGGAAAAAGATGGATGTTCTGTTGGTTAGGTACAAAATTCTCTATATACCCATTAGATCAGGCTTGTTAATTGTGTTATTTAAATAAGAGGTGTTCTTTTTTTTTTTTAAATATGTATTCTTTTAAACTAATTTTTAAGTTTATTCAAGGTGGGGCACCTGGGTGGCTCAGTCAGTTAAGCAGCTGCCTTCGGCTCAGGTCATGATCCCAGGGTCCTGGGATGGAGCTCCACATCATGGTCTCTGCTCAGCAGGGAGTCTGCTTCTCCCTCTCCGTCTGTCTGCCACTCTGCCTGCTTGTGCGCTCTCTCTGTCAAATAAATAATTAAAATCTTAAAAAAAAAATTATTCAAGGAGTCTCCTCACCCAGTGTGGGGCTTTAACTCATGACCTTGAGATGAAGAGTCACATGCTCTATTGAGTGAGCCAGCTAGGTCCCCTGAAATAATTTGCATTTTTTTTTCATTCTTATCTATTTTTGTCACCTTCCAAATGGCTGATGTCTGAGTTAAATGTGTAAAATCCATCTCCCCTATGCTTGTTTTTCACCAGATTTTCATTGTGTTCTATTTATTTTTGCTCTCTGTATGTCAAAGCTATGTTATTAGGTACAATGTACTTTCTTGGTGGGTTGGACCTTTCATCAGCATGAAATACACCTCTTTGGTCCTTACAGTGTATTTGCCTCAATTCAATTTTTGTTTGATATCAATATTGCCATTCTTCTTTGTCTGCGCTGGTATTTCTCTGGCATATCTTTACGTTTAAAATTAATGACTGCATTGTAAATGAAAGTTATCGGCATTCATTATAAAACTTTCAAGCAATACAGAAGTGTGAGGAAGAAAGCCAGCTCCGCCCTTCTCCTTCCCCTTCCTTGGGTGTCTGACTGACAATTCTTTGTATCTCTATATAGAGGGAAGAAGCATGGGAAGGTTTGCAGCCAGACAGTCTATACATACATAGAAATAAGGGATTTTTTAAATAAGATGTTATTTATTTATTTGAGAGAGAGAGCACACCCATACAGCATACATACATACACACATGAGAGGTAGGGATGGGCTGAGAGGGAGGGAGAAGCAGACTCCCCACTGAGCAGGGAGCTCAAGATGGGTCTCCATCCCAGGACCCAAGGTCATGACCTGTACTGAAGGCAGCCACTCAACCAACCGAGCCACCCAGGCACCCCAAGAAAAGGGATCTTTAAGAGGTTGGGCTCTTACTGTTTATGATGTTCAAGTGATCATATTTGATTTTATTCAAATGTATCAGAGGAGGAAGAGACTAAAGTGAAAATACAACAATCACAAGAGAACGGTTTCTAAAAATAAAACCATCTAAAATTAAGAAGAGATTATGAAAATCAAGAAGCAGTTGGAAATCATTAAAGGAATAACTGTCTCTTGTGGTAAAATCATGTTCTGCTTGTTTCAGTTTTTGGACAGGATAGGGTAGGTTGGTTTCCTGTAATGAAAAATGAAGTAATTAGCTTGCTGCTTCCTTGACCTCTTCCTGACTTTAATTACTGACATACGTTTTTTTTTTCCTTTTTCCTTTGTTATTGCCTATGGTGTTTATATTCTTTACAAGAAGACTCAGTCCCTTGGCCTGTTAGCGTTACTCTGCTATTTCAGGTTATTCATTGGGCACTAGGAGTACATTGACGACCACTTCTCTGTTTCTGAATTTTTCATTTTGATATATTGCTTGGTTGGTTAGATTTCACTGACCTGTGGATTTTTGAGGAAAGACTCATCTTTGCGCATCCCCCTGAAAGGGGGTTCTTTCATATTTGAGAATGTTTCTTGCCGTTATGCCTGAATGACAACTTTGTATATGATTATTCCTAGAAATTTTCTTTAGAACTTTGTAGGGTTTGGTGCGTTGTCTTCTTTGCTGAATATTGCTGTGGCGTGGTCTGCTATCTGTCTTCTTTTTTCCCCTTTGTAGGAGACTGCAAGTATAACACTTTCCTTATCCTTAGGGCTCAGAAACTTATAAGAATGTGCCTTGATATTAATTGTTTGGAAAGAATTCTTCCTAGTACCTGGAAGGTCTTTTCTCTGTCTCTCTCTTTTCAAGTTTTTAGGTATTTAAGTAATCTCTATACCCAACGTGGGGCTTGAACCCACGACCCCAAGACCAAGAGTCTCATGTTCCACTGACTGAGGCAGCCAGGTGTCCCTGGAATGTCTTTTCTATCTGCAGATGTAGTTCTTCTTCATTTCTGGGAAATTGGCTTGGATTTCTGTTTCTGTTAAATATGTATCTCAGTATCAGTTTTATGGTTGCCTCGTATCCTGAAGTTTGATTGTGTTTTCCTTCCTTCTCTGCCGTCATTGTCCTCATCATCTTCTTCTTTTATGATTTTACTTATTTATTAGAGAGAGAGAGAGAGAGAGAGCGAGCATGAGCAGGGGAGAAGGGCAGAAGGAGAGGGGTAGAGGGAGAAGTAGACACAGGCTCCGCCCTGATCAGGGAACCCAAGGGTGCTGGTGATGATGATGATGATGATGATGGGGGAATCTATCCCAGGACCTCAAGGTCATGACCTGAGCTGAAAGCAAACATTGAACTGACTGAGCCTCTCAGGCGCCCTTTCCCTGTGTTCTTTCATCTTTTTATCTTGCATGCACTGGCATTTTCTTACTGCTTTTTCCGTGCCATGAACTCCGTCTTCTTTCTGATCTCTTCCGCTGCTTGCCTCCAGGTGTCACCAGGACTCCCAGGACACTTGTAATGTATTCATTGAATTTATTGGAGATGCTTTGCATCTCCAAAGTTGATCTCCAAAGTTTGCTTACTTTGCTTACTTTAACTCTCTAACTTCTCATCCCATGCTTTTTAAAAGATCCTCTTTTCTTTGAGGTTTTCCTTTGCTGGATTTATATTCCTTTTTTTTTTTTTTTTTTTAAGATTTTATTTATTTATTTGTCTGAGAGAGAGAGCACAAGCAGGGGGAGTGTCAAACAGAGGGGGAAGCAGGCTCCCTGTTGAGCAAGGAGCCCGATGTGGGGACTCAGTTCCAGGACCCTGAGATCATGACCTGAGCCGAAGGCAGATGCTTGACTGAGTGAACCACCCAGGCTGAATTTATATTCTTATTAACTTTTTTTTATAGTGTGAAGCACTCCTGGAATTGCTTCTGTTTTAGTCTGGGTTCTTGGTCTTTCCAAAATGTATTTCTATCTCCTTTAGATCTTTCTCTTTCTTTTCCAGTCTTCCCTTCTCCCTCCCTTCCTTCTTTACTGCTACGGTGTGTCTGCAGTGCTCTCTTCTCTCTCTCTCTCTTTTTTTTTTTTTTGCTTCAGCTTAGCAGGGGCAGCAGCTTGTTGTGGCGTAACTTCTTTAATACCTGCCCTACCTCCCTGGGCTCTGGTTTGTCTTTTCAGCTCAGACCTTCAGCTGGGGGCTGAGTGTTACTTTTCAAAAACACTGTAGTAAAATGTACATAACAGAAAATGATCATTGTAACCATTTTTTAAAAAAGATTTTATTTATTCATGACAGACAGAGAAGGAGAAGCGGGCTTCCCGTGGAGCAGGGAGTCCAACATGGGATTCTATCCCAGGACCCTGGGATCATGATGTAACCAAATCATGACCTGAGCGGAAGCGAGTCGGATGCTTAACCAACTGAGTCACCTAAGCGTCCGATCATTGTAACCATTTTAAGGGTGCGGTGGGGGGGGGGGGGGGCACCAAGTGCATTCGCATTTTTGGGGGCAACATTCTCACTATTTCCCAACTCCAGCCCCTGTTCATTTGCCCCAACTGTAACTCTGTCCCCACTGAACACTAGCTCCCTAGCATGGTACCCCCAGCCTTTGGCAATTACCGTTCTACTCACCGTCTCTGTAAATTTGACCACTCTAGGAAGTTCATATAAGTATCATCCTAAAATATTTATCTTTTGTGACTGCCTTATTTCACTGAGCCTCGTGTCTTCAAGACACTGCAGCAGGTGTCAGGCTAATACACCACTGGATGGATCGACCACATTTTGTTCATCCGTTCATGTTGGTGAAAACTTGGGATGCTTTTACCTTTTAGCTGTTGTGAATTTTGCTGTTGAATACACACATCGGCAAATAATCTGTTCAGGTCTCTGCTTTCAGTTCTTTTGGGGTATATCCTTAGCAGTGGAATTGTTGGATCGTGTGGTCATCCTGTTTAGTTTTTGAAGGAATCCTGAGTGTTAACTTTTGAAACTGATTTTAGGAGCCCGAGGGCCTGGGTGGGAGGCAGAGTGCAGCCAGAGACGGCTCTGTCCTTGCTGGGAGAGCGATCTGCCTTCCCTTCCATCAGGGGCGTATCTAGAGATCCTGCTGCCCGAAAAGAAGTGTACCCCACTCCCGGGGCCTCTGTTCATTTCCCCTGGGCCTGCCTTCCTGAAAGTTGGCAAGTCCCAGCACTGTTCCCACCTTTGCCCAGGCCTCTGTTTTTTTTTCTGAATTTTCCAGGGATGTCTACTGTTTGTCCTCAGTCTACCACTCTTTTTTTTTTTTTTAAAGATTTTATTTATTTATTTGACAGAGAGTAATCACAAGTAGATGGAGAGGCAGGCAGAGAGAGAGAGAGAGAGGGAAGCAGGCTCCCTGCTGAGCAGAGAGCCCGATGCGGGACTCGATCCCAGGACCCTGAGATCATGACCTGAGCCGAAGGCAGCGGCTTAACCCACTGAGCCACCCAGGCGCCCTCAGTCTACCACTCTTAGATTTTCTAGAATTCTCGGGATTTTATGCTCTCCTCAGTACTGCTTCCGGGGTGCAGGCAAGAGTACTGCTCCGGGGCCACTACAGCAAGGAAGAGAGAGATGAGAAAGCCCCCCACGAGATGGCTTTAGGGGCCAGGCCTGGGAGAAGCGCCTATCATTTTTGTTCACATCTCATTTGCTAGAATCTTGTCACGGGACCCAAATCCAACTCTGAGGGGGGCTGGGAAATGTAGTCTTTGCGTGAGCCCACAGGAAATGAATTGGTGATTACAGCATTCTGTGCCCGAGGATCCCTTTTTATGGCTTCTATGTCCTTCCTTTCTTCCTTGAGCTCCAGGGGATTCTGTTGTATAGCTGCAAATTCCTGAGGATATTAATTGTACTAATTCTAATGGTTTGTTCTGTGGGTTTTTGTTTTTTCTTTTTTCTTTTATCTGCTCTTTCGAGAGTTAGTTCTTTTTGAGTTTGGAGCTCTTTTTCTCTCCCACGGGTGACCCTTCTGCACACTGTATCTGGTCGCTGGGATGGGGGCGTGTGTTGTTTAGTGGCTAATCTTCTGTAGGGTCCCTTCCTCCCACGTAGGACCAGCCCTGGGGCACTGTTGTGCTCACCTCACCTAAGAGTCTCCTGGGGGAGATGCTTGGCTTCTGGACCTGTGGCGTAAGTGGATGAGAAGCGTGGGGAGACTGACCCAGCTGGGTGCTCCTGCTGTCTCCCCCATCGGCTTCCCTGGGGCCTGCCCCTGCCCTGTACCCACTCGGAGACTGGAGCCTCTCCCAGAATAACCGTCTTGGGTATACTTTGGGCTGCCGGTTTCCGTCTCCTTCTTCCACGCAGCCCCACCTGCTTCCATGTTTCAGGAAGCCTTCACCATTTCCGGATAGCCAAGGATGCCCTGTGTTGCTTTCCACGGATGTTTGCATTTGCCGATTACTTATACCAGTGATTTGGTTTTTTTTCCTCTTGACATAAAATTCACCACTTAATTTATTTTAAAAATTAAATTATATTAACTGTTTGTTCTCGCATATAAGCTCTATGCCCAACGTGGAGCTTGAACTCGAGACCCAGAGATCAAGAGTGGCGAGCTGTGCTGACTCAGCCAGCCAGGCGCCCCTAAGATTCACCATTTTAAATGTGCAGTACCGTGGTTTTATTGTATTCACAATATGCAACCCACCACCACTATCTGACTTCAGAATATTTCCACCTCCCGCAGAAGAAGCCCTGTTCTTCCCATTCCCCTCCTGTTCCACTCCCTTATAGTCGCCAGTCGACATTCTGTCTGTGTGGATTTGCCTAGTTTGGGCATTTCAAAGTCATCAATATACGGCTTTTAGTGACTGGCTTCTTTCACTTTGCAGTGTTTTCAAGGTTCATCCATGCTGTAACAGGGTCATTCCTTTTTATGGCTGAACAATCGATCGGTGGACATTTGGGTTGTTTCTACTTTTTGGCAATTACGAGCAATAGTGACATGAATGTCAGGTTTAGGACCCTCCTCCCAGACCCCCGGCAACCACTTGACAGTGTCTCGATGGTTCGATCTTTTCCAGAAGGCCACGGAGTTGGAATCACACAGCACGCAGGTTTTTCAGACGGACTTCTTTCGTGTAGCACTGGGCCTTGAAGGGTTCCTCCGTGTCTTTATTTTTTATTTTTATTTTTTTGCCCATTTTAAAATGGGTCCATTAATTTCTTTTTAATACGATTATAATGACATCTGGGCATCTGGGTGGGGAAGGGGAGTCTGCCCCATTGGCCCTGCCTGGCTTCTGGCCCTTGTTGCAGGAACATTCTGGAAAGAAGGGCTGAGCGTGCCAGCTCCCTGCCCAAAGGGAGGCCACAGCGGCATCTTCTGTCTTGTGCCAAACGGGCACTGGCCATGAGGGTTCTCTGGCTCTCTTCCCCTGTCCTTCCTCTGTCCCCTGTGACTCTTCTTTGTGTCCCTTAGACGATCTCGTGGAGAAGATTCCATGCTCAGCGAATTCCTCCCGCGTCTGTGAGTGTCGGCCTGGCATGTTCTGTTACACATCAGCCACCAAATCCTGTGCCCGCTGTAGGCCGCACTCCGTCTGCCCACCAGGGGAGGTCGTCAGGTTCCAGGGTAAGTATCCTCACTCTCAGGCCGGCACCAAGATCTGGGCCCAGCTGCACCTGCCCCAGATCTCCAAATGACCTATGACCTCCCACTTCCTTCTTCCTGTTGGACAGACCGCTGTCTCCTTTGGAGATCCTGTAGGGGCACCAGCTACTGCAGAGCCCCCTTCCCCACTTCCCTGCACTTTGTGTCCTGGGCTCAGCGAGACTCTGGTGGCCAGAAGCACAGGCGTGCCGGGATGAAGTCTTGGGTTTGGTTTGAGGTTTGGGGCAGAAGTTCTCTGATGCCTGGTAAACAAGAAGCAAACTCTGTCGTGGGAGTTCCCCAGAGGATTAGGGCTGGTTTTGCCAATTCACCATTGAGGCATTGGGAGTTAGAGCTACTGAGACACTTGGATTTCTTTCTCAGTTTGCCATGTGAGCTCAGGCAAATTCCTTACCCTCTCTGGGCTTCTAATTTTCTGACCGTACAAGGAGGCTCATGGCCAGAAAGGAGGTAAGGGCCACAGATGCTGTGTGGGTGGTACTGAGGACACGTTCTAGAAGGGAGGCTTGGGGAGTGGGTGGACCATAGCCCCAGGCTGGGGAGGTGGCAAGATGGAATCTGAGGAGCCACGCCCACTGGGGAGAAAGGTGCCGGCACCCCGCCCATGATACTCCCACTTCTAACCTGGTGCTTTCCACCATCCTTACCACCTTCTCCCCCACTGTCTGTCCTTTCCTTCCCGCACACGCCACAGCCGGTCCCATAGCATTTGTCCACCTAATTCTGTCTCCTATTCCCCACACCCAGTTCCTCCTGTCATTCCTCGCCCGTGGCACACAGGCGGAGCCACCCTTGCAAAACCAAATCTGGTTCCCTCTGTCACACACACACACCTCATGACTCTAATGACAATGCCATGATCCTTTGGCAGAAGAGAACCGGTTTTTGGAGGGACTTCTTTTCTAAAGTCTGTGCTGTTTGGCATTTCCGGGCTGCTGGCTTATTTGGCTCCATGTCTGGGATAGGCGAACAGAGAGAAAACCCAGGGGACTCATCACCGTGTCATTCCTTGGGTTCCAAGGCCTTCTCTCCGCTGTCCAGAGTCGTCTTTGTTTAGACACGTACCCATGGTTTAGCTGTCTTTAGTCGGAGGACTAGGGAAAAGGGCACCCGCTGCGTATTGCCACAGGCCGTCTCCCGGACACAGTGTGTACACGGCCTGCACCATGTCGTCTCCTTCCCCCGGCCCCAGACTCAGCGCCAGTCTCCCTCTTTCCTTGGCTCAGCTTGGTCTGCTCGCTTTCAGTTCTGTGGCTGCGTGGTGCTTCCCCCTCTTAACAGGCCTTTGGGCATGTGGTTCCCTCTGCCTGGGACACCCTTGCCTCCTGTTCACTCAGTCAGCTCCTCAGCCTTGAGCTCTCTGTCCACACATCCCTTTGTCAGGAGGCTTCCTATGACTTATCACAGGTCATGTCTGTGTTTGATCTCTTATCGCACAGCGTCCTTCGCAAACGTGGATATGAACATTTGTGTCTCTCTTGGTTTGATCAGGGCTGGCCTCCCTCCCTGAGCCGTAGCTCCATGAAGCTAGACCATGCCCGTTGTGCTCCTGGTCATCTAGGGCCGCAAGCCGGGCCACGGGCTGGAGTGGAAGATGCTAGGGGCTGGGCATCAGACCCCTGGAGTACTGTTAGATTTGCACCTGGGGGACGTGTTCCCACCCCATCCTGGGCTTCAGTCTCCAATCGGGAAAATGTGAAGTTGTTGGTAGACGGCCTTGGGGGGACTTTCCAGCTCAGAAACTCTTGCATATCTGGGAAAAGTACCTGGAGTTCTGTTGCTCCAGCCAGGCCTGTGGACCCTCTCCTGCCAGGGAGGCCCTTTCCGTGGTGTTCCTGCGACTGGCACATGCTGGCACCAGAGGCCTCTCTCTGATGCCCTGGACTATGCTGCCCCTAGCGGTCCCACTGGCCACATGCAGCCAGAGAGCATTTAAAATGTGGCCCATTGGGTTGAGATGGGCTGTCAGGACAGAACATTCACTGGATTTCAAACATTTAGTAGACAAAAATGTAAAATGTCTCATTATATTATTTATTTATTTATTTGACAGAGAGACACAGCAAGAGAGGGAACACAAGCAGGGGGAGTGGAAGAGGGAGAAGCCGGCCTCCTGCAGAGCAGGGAGCCCAATGTGGGACTTGATCCCAGGACCCCGGGGTCATGACCTGAGCCAAAGGCAGACGCTTAATGACTGAGTCACCCATGTGCCCCTTCATTAATTATTATTACTTTAGAAGATTTTATTTATTTATTTGACAGAGAGAGAGAGAGATATCACAAGTAGGCAGAGAGGAAGGCAGAGAGAGAGAGAGGAGAAAGCAGGCTCCCCGAGGAGCAGAGAGCCCGATGTGGGACTTGATCCCAGGATCCTGGGATCATGACCTGAGCTGAAGGCAGAGGCTTAACCCACTGAGCCACCCAGGTGCCCCTCATTAGTTATTTTTTATATTAAATATCTACTGATGTATTTTAGATCTATTAGGTTAAGTAAATTAACTCCACATGTTTCTTTTTACTTTTTAAAATGTGGTTACGAGGCAGTTTCAGATGATGTGTGGGATTCCCATCAGGTTTCTCCACGACAGCGCTGCTGGCTGACTCCTGCTCCCACAGGGCGACTCTCCAGCCGTAAAATGGAAAGTAGTTTCTGCTTCAGAGTCGGCCCATGGCTGTGTGCCCAGAGCTGGTGCAGGTGTTCTCTCCTGAAGGGCTCAGAATGCCATCAAGCAGGCCGAATCAGCCGTCTTTTACAGCTGAGGAAGTTGAGGTCCAGAGATGGGTCAAGTCTCCAGGCCACAGAGCAGGGAATACCCGAGTTTGGGTTTGAAGGTCACACCGGGCGTGGTCACCCCACCACACTTGACGCACATGACACATCCGCATTGCTCACGCTGCCTGCCCAGAAACCTTCAGATCACAATCCCACCTGTGGGACACTCTCTAAGCAATGTACAGATGGGGAGAAGGACATGCTATGGGTTAGGCATTTACTGTACGTCACGCAGTGTGGTGGGCACGGCGAGGATGATGGAGGCGGCACGTGAGCTCAGATCCGCCGGACGGAAAGTGCTATGGGTGTTCCTCTTTCTGATCGCATTCTTAAGTATTCTTCAGGAATCTTTGGGTTGCTGGAAAAAAAATCTCAAAATTCTTCAGGATTTTTTCTTCAGGAATCTTTGGGTTGCTGGAAACAAAATCTCAAAATTTTTTGATTCCTGTAACTGCAAAGTCTGGAGCTCCCTGGGTAGTGTCGGGCTATCTCTGGTCCCCTATGTGTAGGCATCTGTAAGATTCGTACCAGCAGCTCCTGGCTTGCCTCCCACCCAACCCCAGTGGAAAGACGGCTTCTCCTTCCAAGAACTGAAACCAAAATCTTGATATCGTTCCTCCTGGGCACACCTTGGGTCACGTGCGCATCACTGAACCAGTTCACCGGGGTCAGAGGAATCAAAGGGGTTGATGGGTCTAGCTGGTCTGTGTGTGCTCCTGGAAGGGAGGGAGGCGAGGCAGCCTCAGCCCTGAGCACAGGCGCTGAGACTGGAAAGTATTCCCCGGGGAAAGTCAAGGTGCTTTACCGCAACAGGGCCTGGACACTGGGCAGGCTGAAACATCAGATGGCCGCGACATTTTCCAAGCACCTCATTCCGAGCTCTGGGTTGTGGTGGTAAAAGATCTGTGCCTGGAGTCCTCAGGCTCTTTCATGACGTCTTCTCAGTGTCTCAATGAGTCTCCTCAGGCTCCGCCGTGACATCTGTCACTCCTGCATTTCTGTCCCCCCTGTAGGCACAGCAGAAAGGGACACCATCTGTGAGCGACTTTCCCCAGTGACCAGTCCTGACCGGGCGGCCACCAGGTGACTCCCCTCTCCCCACCAGCTGACCTTGGTGTGGGCCTGTCCCGCCCCATAGGATGCTCAGGGCCCCGCTGGCTGTGGTGGGTTGGGGTTCAGCCCAGGGTGTCAGGACCCCGGGGAGTCTCTCTGCCAAGCCCACAAGCCACTGAGGCCCCACCATGTGCTCAGTCTTCCCAGAGCATATGAGAGAAGAGCCTAGAAAACACAGTCCTTGCTCCCAGGAGCTGACGGCAGGGCTGCCGGACGTTGTGGACAGAGGGTCTGGGGACCCCCTTCTCTGCAGAAATGGTTGCCCTTGAGCACAGACCCCCCCCACTTCGCCCCCTCAGGAGAATTGGCAGTGCCATTTCTAACTTTTCTCTTGGCAGCAGCACCCTCCAGGCCAGGCCCCTCAGGACTGCCTCAGCAAGCTCCAGGGCGAGGACCACGCTTCCCGGAAGGGGCGCTTCCCTCACCCTGGAACACGGTTCCGAAATTACGAGAGCCCCCAGCTCTCCCTCCTCGGTGCGGGAGCCCGGTCCAGGTCCAGGTGAGTTCTTCCGAGAGGCTGTGGCTTGTTTCCAGGGCAGCAGCGTCTCGTTGGCAGGCGACCCCTGCGGGCTGGTCCAGGCAGGGGGGCCCTGGGCTGTGATCTTTCCCAGTCGGAGGAGAAGAGTGTCTCCAGGCCTCTTGGGGCTGTAGTCATGGACGAAGTCATTCGCTGGACAGCTCGAGTGTGTGTGACGCGGAGGTGCTAGTGCAGGAGCAGCTGTGGGTCTGACACCCTCCGGGTTCCCACGGCGACCGGCGGGGCCCTCAGTCCACTCCTGCCATGGCTGACTGGCCTCCGGTGCTGGCCCGTGGTTGTCCAGCAGTCTTTGGGTATTTGGGTTGTTTCCTCCTTTTGGCTGTGATGAATAAGGAAAAGCAAGTCTTTGTATGAAATCTCTGGGGCTTGTCTGTCTTTTTCATTGACTTCTTTTTTTTTTTTTTCTTTAAAGATTTTATTTATTTAACAGAGAGAGACACAGCGAGAGAGGGACACAAGCAGGGGGAGTGGGAGAGGGAGACGCAGGCTTCCTGCCGAACAGAGAGCCCGATGCAGAGCTGGATCCCAGGATCCTGGGATCATGACTTGAGCCAAAGGCAGACGCTTAACGACTGAGCCATCCAGGCAACCCTTCCATTGACTTCTTAATAGGACTTCTTACAGTTCTGGGTTTGAGCCCTTCATCCTATAGTGGTGTGCGGACGGCCACCTTCCACCCAGTGGCTTATCTTCTTATTCTCTTTATACTGTCTTTGCTAAAGAGATTTTGTTTTTTTATTTTATTTTTTAAAAAGATGTATTTATTAGAGAGCGTGCGCGCATGTGTGTGGTTGTGCGAGCAAGGGGAGAGGGAGAGAATCCTCAAGCAGACTCCCTGTGGCGTGCAGAGCCTTATGTGGGGCTCCATCCCAGGTCCCCGAGATCGTGGCCTGAGCTGAAATCAGGAGTCCAATGTTCAGCTGACTGAGCCACCCAGGCGCCCCCATAAAGAGATCTTCCAAATTTTAACGTAGTCATGGGCACCTGGGCAGCTCAGTCAGTTAAGCATCTGCCTTCGGTTCAGATCATGATCATGAGGTCCTGGGATCAAGTCCCATGTTGCTCAGCTGCTCAGTGGGGTGTCTGCTTCTCCCTTTTCCTCTGCCCCTCCCCCCTGCTTGTGTTCTCTCTCTCTCAAATAAATAAATAATATTTTAAAAATAAATGTTAAAGTAGTCACATGGATCTATCTTTCCCTTTATGACCGGTGCTTTTATGCTCCGCTCTTTATATTCTTTTCCTCCACTCAAGTCTTGAAGACATCTGCATCGACTTCCTAGAATTGTTCCCATTTTGCCTTTCATGTGTAGACCCGCCGTCTGCCTTGGCTTGTGTGTACGGCATGAGGCAAGGGTCCTGCTGGAAGGTCCGTGTGGATGTCCAGTTGAACCAATATCTTTTATCCTTCCCCACTGTGTTGCAGACATCTTTGTATCCAAAGGTCCGTATGTGCCTGGGCACGATCTTGGACTTGATGTTCTGTTCTGTTGGTCTTTCCGTCTAGACCGTGTGGATGCCCCAGGGGCTTGAATGGCACAGGTTTTTATTAAGTCATCGGGATGGTTGAGCAATGTCTCTACCTTTGTTCTTCGTCACTAGACCGGCTCTTCTCAGTCATCTGCCTCTCTGTGTCCACTTCAGAATCAACTTTTCAGATTCTGTAAACTGTCCTCTTGGGCTTTTCGTTGGGATCACACTGAATCCAGCTTACTTTAGAGAGAATCTTTGCAGTATCGAGTAGTACATGGTAAAGCTCTCTATTATTTCGCTCTTTATTTTTTTTTAAGATTTTATTTATTTATTTGACAGACAGAGATCACAAGTAGGCAGAGAGGCAGGCAGAGAGACAGGAGGAAGCAGGCTCCCCACTGAGCAGAGAGCCCAATGCAGGGCTCGATCCCAGGACCCTGGGACCGTGACCCGAGCTCAAGGCAGAGGCTTTAACCCATTGAGCCACCCAGGCACCCCTAACCTTTTATTTTTATTTATTGAATTCAACTTAGGTCTGCTTGACCTTCTCCCAGTAATATTGTATTATTTTCTGTGTAGAGAGATTTATAGCTTTGTTTTAGATTTCTAGGTACCTGATGTTTCTGATGATGAGGGGAATATATATTTTTTTTCAGTATTTCGTGTTCTAACTCTTCATCACTGGTATTGTTTTGAACCGTGTGAACAGCCAATATTTGGCAGCCTCACCTACCAAAATAGCAATTCATGTGGCTCAACCCAAACATATAGGCACTCAGTTTTGATGTCATAACATTATTTCCAAGCCCCTTGTTAAACTCACTTGTTAGTTCTAATAATCTAAGAATCTACTAATCGAAGAATCTGCTGGTTCTTCCGGGTCATCTGTCCCCTTTAATGATGCCATCTGTCCATGACAGCCTGATGTCTTCTTCGCCAGACCCCACTACTTTCCTCTCTTTTCCTCGCCTTCCCGAATTGCCTGGATCCCCAGTGCCACACGGAGCAGAAGCTGTGGCCAGTAGACATCACCTCATGGCTGGTCTCAGAGGGAAAGTGGCCCCCGAGTTTTGAGGAGGGTGGTGACACGGCAGGGAGGCTGGGGAGAGGAAAGGGACCGGAAGCAGGGGCCGCTTAGTGAGTGCTGCTCTCCTGTGTGGCTTTAGACAAATTCCTTCCCTCTCTGGGCTTCAGGACTCCCTCTGAGAGATCGATCTGACATGTGTGGAGCTTGGGGGCTGGCCGTGGAGCTGGGGGTGGTGATTGGGTGCAGAGGTGGGGCCTCTGCCAAGGCGGCCCGGCCTGGAGCTTCTCTGCTTCCTTCCCCAGGGCAGATCTCCCAGCAGCCGTGCGCACAGGGGTCATCGGACTGCGGGAAGCAGTGTGACCCGGACTACTACCTAGACAGGGACGGCCGCTGCACGGCCTGCGTGACCTGTTCTGGAGGTAAGGGGCTCCTTCCTGGGAGCAGGGGCTCTTGGCTAAGAATCTGGGGATGGGGGCCTCTGAGTTTGTTCTGGGACTGCGCAGCCCTCAGGAGCCTAGCTCCCCTCGCTGGCATCTCTGAGCAGCGGGCCTTTTCTGAGTGTCCTTCTCGATTGCGGGGTGTTGATGGTGGTGACCCCTTCTCACACAGCTTCCATTTGTTTACTCCTGCAAGGAAGCGTTCGTTACCACCCACCTGTTCCAGGCTTGTCCTGTTATTTTTGGTAGTTGTCCTCTGGTGTGTGGATTACAGTTGTCCCCATTGTACAGAGGAGAACACTGAGACCTTACAAAGGCCACAGGCCCCCGAGAGCGGCATGGCCAGAGTTTCAACTTGGAGGTTCTGGGCTCGGCTAGTCACTATACTGTCCTTAGAACATTCTCAGGACAGGCAATTGCTGGGTGACTTCTGTGTATGTGGCCGACTCAGCACAGCCTCACAGCACCACCAGCTGCCCCCTGACATCCATCCACAAGGGCTGCGCAGGACAGGGGCAGCTGCCCAGGCCGCAGACAGCCGTGGCTGATTGTGTCCCCAGCCCCATCACAAAGGCCACGGGAGCAGGGAGTGGATGCGTGATCGTGTCTCCTTGTCCAAGGTTTCTTTCACAGAAACAGTGGCTGAAGTCAGCAGAGGCCCAAAGAGGAAAGAACACCATTTGTCACTGGGGCCACTGTTCCAGTTGCAAAGGCCACAAATAAGCTTTCTCAAAACATGGTGGCAAAACCAACCCCCTCCTGTTTACTCATGAATTCCATGGGTCAGAAATCAGACAGGACCCTGAGCGGGTGGCTGGTCTCTGCTGCACAATGTCTGGGATTTCAGCTGGAAAACGTGAAGGCTACAGGCGAGAATTGTCTGAAAGCCCTTTCCTTCGTGGCCTCTGTATGGCTAACTTGGGGGCTTCCTCGAGGCCTGGCGCCTGGATTCCAAGGATGGGGCAGGGGTGGGGACAAGCCACATCCCTTTTGTTGACCTTGGCTTGAAAGTCACATGGCGTATTTTCCGCCAGTTTTTACCTCTTGAGGCAGTCACACATCCCACTAGAGTCAGCGGAAGGAGAAGAAATCAAGCTTCTCAACAGTGAGGCAGAGGTCTGGAAGAACAGATGGGGCCAGAAATGCTGCTCTGGCCATTTTTGGAAAAAATATCATCTGCTGAAGCTACCATGTCAGATAGAGAAACAAGAGAATTCCTTCAGCTCTAGGATGAAAACTCTGTGAAGCCGTTGGGTAGAGAACAGGGGCCAAGAGCACGGACTCTGGAGCCCAAGAGCCTGGGTTCAAATCTTGGCCCTACCAGTTTGCAGCTTATAAACACAAGCAAGTTTCTTAACATCTCCGTGCCTCAGTTCCCTCATCTGCAGTGGCCATGATAATAGTACTCTCTTGAAGACCTGATGCAGGAATTAAGTAGGTCAGACTAAGTTAATCAGGGCAGGATGCTAAGAGTAAGACCCCCCAGGCACCTGATGGTATTATGGCTGCCTTGTTTGTACTCAATAATATTAAAAAAAAAAAAAGATTTTATTTATTTATTTTGCGAGAGAGTGTGTGCATGTGGGAAGGGGGGAGAAGGAGAGGGAGAGAACCTCAAGCAGACTCCCCGCTGAGGACAGAGCCCTGTCGAGTGGGGCTTGCTCTCACTTCCCTGAGATCATGACCTGAGCGGAAACCAAGAGTCGGACGCTTACCTGAGCCACCCAGGCACGTCCCACCCACGCTCGGTGCTGTTAATAGCTGAGATTGTGATAACAGCTGTCATTGTCCCAAGCCCTCGCTGGCACTGCTGAGCTCACTCCTGCTGCCCGCACAAACTCCCCAACCCCTCCCCAGTTCCCACTCTCTCTGGAGGTTTCAGGAAGAGACTATGAGGTTACCATCTGAGGTCTGTGAAGTATCCTGCTGATTGAGGAAAGTCCTCCCCAGCCAGTCACATGTGTCTGATCTATTAATGTGGTCATTCTGTTTTCACCCATTTAGAGCACATAAAATATTCCCAAGCATATGTAAATGCATTATCACATGCTTTCTTTGATAAAACTTCCAACTTTTTTTTTTTAAATTTTGGAAAAAATAACCCTTTTTATCATTGAAAATTTCTTTCTTTTTTTTTTTTTTTTTTAAGATTTTGTTCATTTATTTGAGAGAGAGAGAAAGCATGAGCGGGGGCGGGAGGGCGGAGAAGAGGAAAGAGGGAGAAGCAGACTCCTCGCTGAGCAGGGAGCCCAACATGGGGCTCCAGCCCGGGACCCCAAGATCATGACCTGAGCTAAAGCCAGACCCTTAACCCACTGAGCCGCCCAGGTGCCCCAGCACTGAAGATTTCAAGCGTATTCAGAAGTAGAGAAAAGTCAGGAATGGCTGTGGACATCACCCACTTTGAACGAATGATCGAGCCACAGCCACTGTGGGTTCATCTCTACCCATGCGTGCTCACCCTGTTCTCTAGATTATTTTCTTTTATCAGCTTTATTGCGACAGGATTGACACGCAGGGCCACGCATGTGGGCAAAGCGTGCCATTTGATACATTTTGACATCGTATGCAGCTGTGAAGCCATCACCACAATCAAGGAAAAGAAGTTTCCAGAAAGTTTCCTCGAGTTCCTTATCGTCCCTCCCACCATTGCTCACCCCACTTCCATTCCCAGGCAATCATCCTGCTTCCTGTCACTGTGGAGGAGTTTGCATATTCTAGCATTTTCTGTAAACGTGATCAGATAGTACATACTCTTTTTCTCCCCCTTGCCATCTTTCGCTCAGCCCAACTATTTTGAGCCGAAAGATCTGCTCGACAGGATAGTCACATGAGCGCTTGCTTCCAGGCAAATGCTTCTCTGCCCTCCTGGGGGTCCTCGGGACCCTCTGCTCTTGCCATCCCAGATCCCTCCTCACGACCCTTCTCTGTGTCCCTTTGAAGACCTGGTGGAGAAGACGCCGTGCACATGGAACTCCTCTCGCGTCTGCGAATGTCGATCTGGCATGTTCTGTACCACGTCAGCCACCAACTCCTGTGCCCGCTGTACCCCCCGCTCCAGCTGCCCACCAGGGACCGTCACCAAACCCCAGGGTAAGCTGTCTGCACCCCCAACCAGTGGGCTTCCGTCTGTGCCCCTGCAGCTGGACGTCTCTTCACCCCGCACTGGGCAAATGACCTTCAACCCCAGCTGTTAACTAGGTCAGGTTTGGGCTTTGGTTTTGTTTTCATAGTTAGATCTGGTGAGTGGAATAAAATCTAGATCTGGGCGTGCCTGGCTGGCTCCGTCGGAAGAGCATGTCAGTCTTGATCTTGGGGTTGTGAGTTTGAGCCCCACATTGAGATTGCTTAAAAAATAAATAAATAAACTTAAATCTAGATTTGGCATTTTGGTAAGAGATTCTTTTTTTTTTTTTTTTTAAGATTTTATTTACTTAGAGAGTAAGGAAGAGAGAGAGCGCTAGCAGGGGGAGTGGTAGGGAGAGGAGGAAGCAGGCTCCCTGCTGAGCAGAGAGCCCGAAGTGGGGCTCGATCCTAGGACCCTGGGGTTGTGACCTGAGCTGAAGGCAGATGCTTAATGGACTGAGCCACCCAGGTGCCCCTCAGTAAGAGACACTGATGATTTTTTAAAAGAATTGTTCCTTTTGAAATTGTTGGGCTGGTAAAATCTTCACTCATTTGAAAGGCTGTTTCATTGACTCAAGATAGAGCAATATGAAATTTTTGAAGACCGTTCCAACTCAAGATGGTAGGCCTTGGGGGCACCTGGCCGGCTCAGTCAGCAGAGCATGCAACTCGTGATCTCAGGGTTGTGAGTTTGAACCCCATGTTGAGTGTGGAGCTCACTTAAAAAAACAAATAAACAAACAAAAAACACAAGAGAAAACAAGGAAAAAAAAGATGGTAGACATTTTTCTGAGTACAGAAAAATATAAACTCTTGACGTTGGAGGAAAAAAAAAACCTGGTAAATCAGCAGAAAGGAGATTTCAGGAAATTTCTAGAAGGTAGAAAACAGATGGATGGGTGGTGACAAATGAAATGAGGGGGAGGAAACCTTGCCCCGGAATTCACGCCACCTGTGCTGCAGGACAAGTGAGAGGTCCCTTGCTCACAAGACCCCACGGAGGCTCTGGGCTCAGAGTGGCCTGGAGAAGGAAGAATGGGGCTGAAGCGGAGAATTGAACAGTGCAGCGGGCTGCAAATTCGTCTGGGAAATAACAGTTAAAAATCTGAGACAGTGGTACACCACGGACCCTGATGGTGCCCGAGTTTTCATCCTCTGGTGAAAATCATCGACTTTTTGGCTGAAGACACTGAAGGAGTATCTGGAGAAACATGGGGCTGCCGGTGGGGGCCGCCGCCCTGTGGAAAGCCCTCTTTGGTTGTGTGTTCGGGAGTATAGCCTGGCGATAAGCTACCCCTGCTAAGTCCCCCTGAAGTGAAGACGGTCAGCCCACACTCCCCACCGCCCAGAGTTCCCAGCCGGACCCCTGTTCCCGAAGAGGCCTCAGGTGGAAAGGCCGTGCTACCAACGCAGCAGAAGAAACCCCACCAGCTGCTGGAGTATGCAGCGGAGTCCTCTTTAAGGAAATAGGAGTGGGCAGTAAAGCCATTCAGACTGATAAGGGAAACCAGCTGCACGATGGAGGAAAACAAAATCACAGGACACCGTGGATGAAGCGATGGAAATGGCTTCAGGAATAGGAGTAGATATTTAAAATGTTAAATTAGCATCCACAGAAAAACTCAAGAAGTTGTTACATCCATAGAGAGAGATCAGAATGCTGCGAAAAAGAAATAGCAAGAGAGAAGAGGACCAAGAAAGTTTTTAAGAAAGTGTGCTTCTTCCTGGGTATTGCCTCTCCGTGGTCCATTCACCTTCAGCACCTGCTGGACCAGACTCTTCTGCGTTTCTCCTCCTGATCGCGATGTTGAGCTCTGCCAGTAGAGGGCACTGGGGAGCCATTGTAGGGAGAAGGAGGCTTCTCTTGGCTGCATTTGCTTTTTCTTGCTCTTGCTGCGCCCTCTGTCGGCAGAGCACATGGGTGGGGACATCTGGTCGTGCCCGCCCCAGTCATGTTCCCAGAGTAGACAGTCCCTGGGTAGCCTCACAGCCCCAGCCTTGGTCTGATGACCACCTTGGTGTGGCCTTCCCAACAGGGACACTGGTATACTCCGGGCCTCATGTCAGCCCAAGTGCCATAATTCCCCTGTGCACCCCTTACCCTAAGCCTTGGGTCTTCCACATTCACAAATGTTGGCCTGGTCACTGTGCTCCGGGCCTTGTACCCACCGTGATGCCCCAACTTTCCTTGCATACTTGACCTGAAAAATATGAAACTTCAGATGGGCCTACCAAGAGCAAAGCAGGACGAATGAAGATTACTCAGACCTAGACAAAATAGATGTCTTTATCCATTCACTAGTTGACAGACATTTGGGTTATGTCTAGTTTGGAGCTATTACGAATAAAGCAATTACAAAAAGTCTTGTACAACTCTGTAAACATATTTCTTCATCTCTCATGAGTAAATACCCAGGAGATGGATGACTAGATTCCTGTGCTGGCCACCCAGAATGTTTCTGAGGGCCCATTCAAAGGCTTTCACCACCTGCGACCTGATCTTACCCACCTAGTTTTATGGATGGAGAGAATCATATGGTTAGAGGTAGAGCTAGAACATAAGGATCCTGAGTTCCAGCCCAGAGTCCTCCCTACCAGACCACATCAGCTTCTTCTTAGTTCTGAACCTAGAATTTTCTATTCGGTTAAGTACAATTAAGGTTGAAAGCATCAAAAAGCATTTTCAGACATAAAAGGGCAGGAAGATTTTCTCTCATGTGTCCTCTCTTAGAAAGTTACTTGAAGATGTTATCTGGCTAAATGAGGGGCTAAAACAAACAAACAAAAAAAGCCATGAATCTAGAAAACAGTGACTCTATCCTAGGAGAGCAGGGAAGTCCCAGTATGACAGCTGTACTGCAGGCCAATTGAGCCAGATGAGAACAGAAAAATGGAGGAGGGCTCCAGTGAGTTGTCCTGTCTGCAGGAATGAAAGAAGGAATCACAGTAAACTTCCTGAGTAGTAGGTTTGAAAAACTTGATGATACGGTGAAGGCACATTATTCTCTTCTCAACACGAAAACCAAAAGGCAGTTAAGAACTCTAGGGAAAATAAAAAGCCGACTAACCTACACTCCAAATATGAAGATGAAAATTTTATCTGATTTTAAGCACTTGTTGGATGCACAAAAAGAGAACCCGCTCGACCTTGATGCTAAGACCATTCTCCTTCAGATGGCCCAAGGATCAGGTGTTTGGATTTAAAGAGAAATATTTCAGTCTGGCAAATACTATATTTTTTAGTTCTAAATTGGGAATAAGAGTGGGAGTTTCTTTTTTCTTTTTTCCCTGTCTTTCAGTTGGCTCTTACCAGACAACGCAGCAGCCTAAGTAGGGGCTAAACAATACCTTCTCCTCACCTCCAGATTTAAAGAAAGAGGAAAGGGGGAGGGCCACTACCCCCGGGAGAAGGGAGGCGGCTACAGGTGAGGTACGAGGCACACGGAGAGGTTGAGAGGCACCCAAGGAGCACTAGGTCCCCCTTCTCCACTTAGAGAAGGACAGCGGTACTTCCTTTTTTTTTTTTTTTTTTTGAAGGTTTTACTTATTTGAGAAAGATTGTGAAAGAAAAGCATGAGTGGGTGTTGGGGGAGGGGCAGAGATAGAGGGAGAAGCAGGCTCCCCACTAAGCAGGGGGCCCAACATAGGGCTTGATCCCAGAACACTGGGACCATGACCTGAGCCCAAGGCAGATGCCTAACCCACTGAGCCACCCAGGCACCCCAGGACAGTGGTTCTTTTGCTGCATTCCGGCAGGTGTCCAGTGGGAGCTCAGACTCAGGTGCCTTAGAGAGAGGTGGGAGGCTCTCTCCTCATGGTGCTGCCTGGGGGTCCTCGAAGGCATTCTGTGTGGTTGGCACAGTGACATACAGCCGTCCCCTCTGCTCCGAAGTATCAGGAGGAAGGAAATTGTATGTCCTCATGGAGACTTGTACAAGAACATTCAGAGTTGCCTTATTTATAATTTATAATTTATTTTAAAAAGCTCCAATCTGGAAACAACCCAGCTGTCCATCTGCGGGTGACCGGGAAAATGTGGCACATCTCCACAGTGACGAGTGTGCTGGGCATTATAAGTGAATCGCAGAAACACGCTGAGGGAAGGAAGCCAGACCCAGAGAGTACTTCCTGCCCGAGCCGGTCTAACGAGATTCTGGAACAGGCACACTAATCTATATAGACATAAAGCAGACCAGTGGTTGCCTGAATGCAGGAGGAGGGTTTATGGCAGAAGGGCACCAGAGAACTTACTGGGATGGTGGGAATGTTCTAGATCTTGAATGGAGGTATAGGTACATTGGAAGGACTCAGTCTTCAAAACCCATCGAATAGTACAACGGAAGGGACATTTTCTCCTATATCAATTATGCCTTAATATAGTTGATCTCAAAAGAAAGGAACTTTCAAAAAACTGCAGCTACTTTAAATAACAGGAGATAGTAATTTCATATGTTTATTTATATGTATTTATCAGGTTTCTCTTTTGCATAAAATCAGGAGGTGTAGAGCACCAAGTCACCTTCCTGTGTGATCACAGTTGGCTGGAGGTGAGGGGCGGCTTTTCCACTTTGATCCTTTGAGACACGAGCCTGCAGGCATAGCGGACGGCAAACAGCAAACAACGTTGACATTTCAGGGTTCAGCTGTCCTGCCTGGGTCAGCTGGAGGCTTTGCCGTCTTGCCTGGGCGCGTAGGTTTGGTTTGCATTGGCTTCAGGTGTTTCTCTTACTCCTGGAACGAGTGGCGGCCACTACCTGCCCAGAGCATCCTCTCCTTACAGCCCGTGCAGGAGTGCAGAATGGCCCAGGCTGGGGACAGTCACTCTGTTCCTTCCATCCTGCTCCATGGCATTGGGGATGTGGGGACACAGACCTCCCCCATCTGAGGAGGCGGTCCCAGGATGTAATCTACTGCACTGATCCCAAATCCTCACTTTGGGGAGCAGTTTTTAAGAGCAGCTTTGTTGCAGTACACTTGACATACCCCAGGATCTGTAGATTTAAGTGTGCAATTCAATGACTGTAAAGACATTTACAGAGTTATAAAACCATCACTACAATCTACGAAACCTTGTGGCTTTAGTAGTCAATCCCCATATCCGTCCCCAGCTTGGACAAGGACTCATCCTACTCTCTGTCCCTCTAGATGGACCTTTTCCAGACATTTCCTGAATCCGTGCTCTGTGTCAGGTTTCTCTCACGGCACACGATCCTTTTGAGGCTTCTGTGCTCTGCAGCTTGTCTTAGTGCATGGTTCCCTTTTATTGCCACACAGTATTGGGGTGCAGATGCACTACATCTTACTTATTTGTCCAGTTGATGGACATTGGGGTTGTTTCTACCCTTTGGCTACTTTGAAGAATGCCGTATGCACAAGTGTGTTGCTCGCCAGCCCCTCCCATGCGCCTGCTCTCCTCCTTTCCCCACCGAGGGGGCCTGGGGCCACCCCGTCTTTGATTTCCTCTGCTTAGATAGCCCCACCCACACTTCCCTTGAGGGAAGCCTCCCTGGACAGACGCGTTCAAGTGCCGTGTTACGGGGAGCCCGTGTACCTTTGTGTGACACCCGTGTCACCTCTGTGAGCCCTCCACCATGCCCATGAGCCCCTGACAGTAGGGATCTGGTCTCTTTTGCTCACTGCTCCATCCCAGCTGTCAGCACAGTCCCTGACACATAGCAGGTGCTCAGCAAAGAGTTGTTGCACGGAGGGAAGGAAGGAAGGGGTGAAGGAACGAGGGTCAGGACATCAGCCCGAGTCTACCTGGCTGCAGTGTCCTTACGGCCTCACCAGGCCCCCTCCCTAGAAGTTTCCAGTCCTGCTGGGTAAGGCTCCTTGATACCAATTCTAAGACCTCTCCCTGCAGGTACAGCTGAAAGGGGTGCCACCCATGAGCCACCTCCCCCTGAGGCCCACCCTGATTGCAGCACCAACCCAGAGGACAGCAAGACGTCCACCAGGTGACTCCCTGGCCTTATCTGGGGGCATCTGGGCTGGAGGTAGGGGTGGGGCCTGGGCTGGATATCTGTGACAAGGTCACAAGTCATTCTGGAGGATGTGTGCACCACTCTGGGCTGGCATCACTGGGAACGATTCCTGAGCCCTGAACACGTGCTTCCCTGTCTCCATCTCCACCATCAGTCTTACTTCTGTCTTCTCTCCTGGCAGTGCCTCTGCCCCTCTGGTCTCCTCGGGAGACCCCCAGATCAGTAAGGAGCATGGAAGGGGCATCACCCACGCTTGGGGAGACACCCCCATATCAACGAGCACTCCCATCTCTTTCTCCTCCACGGGAAGGCCCATTCTGGTTTCAGGTAACCATTACCTCCCAGAAAGGACGGGTCTGCCTCCCAGGGGGCCGGGAGGAGGGAGGCTTGTCCCTGGGTGGCAGCATCCACTGGGTGGGGGAGACCAAGGCTGACCCCAGCTTTCTGGCTTCTTGAGCTGGGGCTGTGGCTCTGTCACTTGCTCTTGATTGTTCCTCGCTTCCAGGCAGGGCTTGTACTCAGAGCTTTGTCCCCGTGGCCCCATAATTGCTACTCACAAAACACTTGGACAATGAAGACATGACCTTGACTAGTTGCTTAATTCCTCTGAGCCTCAGTTTTGTCGCACATACCACGCATGGCAGTAAGCAGTGGGGTACGTGTAGCTATCACCTTTTGGGGCTCCTTGGGGACATTCTAAGGGGCTTTGGTGTAGGGCTTGCAGTTCTAGTGTCAAACACTAGGTGGCGGCAGCCCTCCAGCTGGCCATGCTCAAGCGTGGTCTGGGACTTGTCGCATCAGCAACTTGTCAGAGGAGCAAAATTCTGGGCTCCACCCCCGCCGCAGGAACCACAATCTGTATTGCAACATGGTCCCAGGAGATCGGCATGCACGTTAAAGCTGGAGAAGCACATAGATGGCACCTACTACGTTTTAACATCTGAACGTGGACGTAACAGTAACTATCTTCATAAGCAACCAAAGATAAAAAGGAACAAGTACTGAGTGAAGTTGTAGAAACACACACCCACACAGCGGTGACGCGTGTGGGTTCTGGAGCTGCCTGGCCTGGCCTGGCCCGGCCTGGCCCAAGCCGTGATTCTTGGGGTTTGCCCTTTGCCATTTTAGTGAGTTACTTCACAAGCCTCAGTTTCCCTCGTTTGTAAAAGGAGATGGTAATGGTGCCTGCGTGGTATTCAGGAAAGAGGTGCTGAGTGGGTGCGTGTGCAGAGAAGATCCCCTGCCTGCCTTGGGGATCTTCCCGTCTGGAGGGGGGCTGGAGCCCTCCCAGACGCCCCGCGTCACCCTCCTTGCTGCTTCGCCTGCCCCCACCCCAGCCCCCCCCCACCCCAACCCCCCCACCCCCCGCCTCTGGGCCGTGCCTGGCAGGGGCCCTCCTCCGCAGACTGTATTCTTCTGGACCTTGGCGCCTTCCTTCCGGCTCCTCGACTCCTCAATTTCTCACTGTCCAGGAATGGCTTGTTCTTCTGTCAACCATTTACCTGTCCTGACGGGCTCCGTCGAGCCAGGGGAGGGAGGGCAGGTGGATAAGGCTGCACCAGGGAGGCAGAGGGTCTGGGTCTCAGTTCCCTCTTGGGGGAGGACCACGTCCTGCCAGCCCCGATGGCTTCTGTGCCCCAGGAGGAGAACATAGTCCAGGGTGAGGACCGTCCGGGGTGCTTGCAGTGGAGGCTCCTAGGCCCCCCAGCATCAGGGTGGAGGGAGCAGGGCTGCCTCTGTGTTCTAGGGCCCGTGCTCTTCTGGATGGTCGTGCTACTGGTGGTGGTCTTGGGCTCCGTGTCCTTCCTCCTGTGCCACCGGAGGGCCTGCCGGAAGTGGATTCAGCAGAGTGAGTACATGGGTCTTGGGGCCTGGGGGAGGGCAGGGGCTCTGTGCTAGGCCAGCCCGGGCTCTGTGCTGCCCCGGGGGGGCGCTGCGCGAGGCTCTCCAGCCAACTCCGCTGTCTTTTCAGAGCTCTACCCGTGCTACCCTGTCCAGACCTTCCGGCCCAAGCTGGAGCCTGCAGGTAAGTGTCCAGATGTCCAGAGGGGGCTCCTCGGGCCACAGGGACACAGCAGCTCTGGGCCCTGGGTCTGGGGCTCCCTCTCTGCAACAGGCTTATTGGTAAGGGGAATGCAGTGCGGTTGGGAACCGTCCTCCGCAGTCCTCCGTGGCATTCGGAGGGCGGGTTAGCAGGAAGGTCTAAGATCCATCTCATCTTTCGTTCTTCCCTCCACAGTGCCCACCCCCTGGAGAGGCATTTCTGGATGCCTTCCCTTCCTTTCTGGCCTCTCTGCCCCTTCCCCCTGCTCCCCGCCACTCTGTGCCCCTCTCCTGCTGGCAGCCAGGGCTGTGGGGTCTGTAGGGCAGGCTGATAGGGCTGGAATCCTGTTCTACCACTTCTGAGCTGCATGGCTCTGGTGAGTTTCATCATTCCTCTGCCTCAGTGTCCTCACTGTGAAGGGGGGTGGCAAGGTCTGCCTCAGATGGCGGCCGTGCGGCTCAGTTGAGGCGGGGACTGTGTGCAGCTGAGGGTCGATGTTGGCCAACAGGCCAGCCCGTGTTGGAGGCTGCTTTCCTCACCAGGCATCTCAGGGCCTTCTGATTTCTAGGCTGTTCGAAAGCCTTCTCTGGCCCTGCTTCTAGGCCAACTTTTGCAGACCGCCTGCCAGAGCCCCTGACCTATTTCCAGCCCTCACCTGGGTGTGAGTGCGTGTGTGTGTGTGTGTGTGTGTGTGTGTGTGTGTGTTGGCGGGTGGGGGGATGGGGGGTGGGTCCCAGCCATCCTTGCCACGTGCCTCTTCTCCCCTGTGCAGCCCTTTCAGGCAGGACAAGGTCTCGCCAGCACTCCACAAGCACTGATTGAGCACCTACTGTGTGCTGGGCCCCGACCCAAGGGGGGAAGGAGTGAACTTCCCTTTCTGGTTTCAAGGCAGGCTCCCATAGAGGGTCCCACCATGAACCCCAAGGGAGATGGGTGATGATCTCCATTCCATAAGGAGGGGTCAAGTCCCAAAAGTGGGTAGCTGGCGGGGGCCACACAGCTGGTGAGACTCAAGACTCAGGCACTGGTCCTCGAGATCGTGGGCTTTGTTTGTGGAGGGCTCGGACCTGTCCCCTCTGCCGCCCTCCCCTCAAGCTTCGTGCTTTCTCCAGTGTCCACACAGGAGCCCAGTGGCCAGGTCATGGCCCTCTTGCCCCCCATCTCCCCAGGACCCTTGGAGACCCTCACTGCCGCCAGCTTTTGGACTTGGGCACAAAACCCGTCCACCGAGACCTGTTTCAAACTTGATGAGTTTCACAAGCACCTGCTGTGATCTTAGCAAGGGGGGTTTTTGTGTTTTGATAGTTTCAAGCCTTTTTCCATGAGCTGTCAGCCTTAATGTCTCATTGAAACCCATGTTTGCTTTCTTGACATTTTTCTAGTATTAGAATTTCCATTGCTGTCAGTTTATTTTTTTCTTCAAACCTTCGTGATGGCAGTTTTGCCACAGAGAAAAATAGAGAGAGACAGAAAAGCACCTTCCCTGAAGAAGTTAGACCTACAAGAAACCAAGCCCTGAGACTCAGTGGCAGCCATCCTGTTTGGGGCTATTTCTGGCCCTCTGGCTTCCGGTGGGTCCCTGGCGGGGTCTGGGTTCCCGGCCTGAGCTGGATGGAAGGCGAAGCCAGGATAAGCGCCCAGGACTCAGGATGAGAATGGACAGAGGGTGTCGATGCCCCGATCCCCCCCAGAGCAGTGGGGCCCGAAGGGGCGAGGGAGCGTCCGTTCACTTGCTGGCTCATTCGCGTGTTCAAATCGTGGTCCAAGTGCTGGGTCCAGAAACGGGTCCTCACTCCCTCTGGCGTTTAGATGAGCGTCAGGTGCGTCACGGGACCGACGGCTGGCCAGGTGGGGATGCGCGCCCCAGCCCTCCCTGCCCTGGAGCTCCGGCGCCTGCCAGCTGTCTCTCGAGTCCGTTCCACGTTGTGGCCCGTGTCCTCGGCAGCAGAGCCCAGGTGCACAGTGGACCTGGGAGGCACTTGCAGCTTTTGTCCCCATTTCCCAGATGAGAAACCAGGTCCACAGGAAGGTCGAGGAGCTTGTTTAAGACCAGTCGGTTAAGAACAGTCTGCTCTGCCTTCCCTATAGCAAAACGGTTAAGTCCAAAGTCTCTGAAGGCTGCCTGCCTGGGTTCGAATCCCAGTTCTGACAATTGTTCTGTAACCATCAGCAAATCTTTGGGACGCCTGGGTGGCTCAGTTGGTTAAGAACAGTCTGAGGTCGGAATTGTGCCTGGTTGAGAAACTCAGACTAAACTTCTTCATTTTAATGAACACCAAAGTCCTTATCTGTTAAATGTTCATTGTTGTTGTTTTGAAATAATTTCAAGCTTAGGATAGAGTCACAAGGAAATGCAAAGAACTAATTTTTCTAAACTTTTTGTGGCGAGTGAGTATCTTGATGCCTTATCATACTTTATAGTGTGTGTTCATGCAAACAAGGTGTATTTTTATACAACACAGGGACGCCACCAAAATCAGAGAATTCACACTGGTGCGTTACCACCGACGAATTCTCAGACCCCACTCAAGATCCTTCCTTTGTCCCAGCCATGTCCTCCACAGCAGCAGAATCCAGTTCAGGACTCCATGTTGCTTCTGGTTGTCACATCTCTTGAGTTTCCTTCAGTCTGGGTCCATTCCTGTTTTTTCCGTCACGTTTGTGACCTGGCTACCTTTGAGCATCTCCCCACTGACTTGGCCGTCCCTCCCCTTGGGTTTGCCCGGTGCAGTCCTTGTGATGGTAGAGTGGAGTCAGGTTGTGTGTCTCTGGTGGCGGGAAGATCCCAGCAGGGCTGCTGAGCTCCCCAGGTGGCGGCCGTCCTGCCAGTTTCCAGCCGGTTGGTCCCTTTCCCGGCGTGGCTGGCTGGGAGCACTTGATGCCAGCACTGCCTCCCAGGCCGCTCTGGCACGAGGCTGTTCTTTTCTCCTTGGCAAGGAGTAAGTGCTTTCGGGGGAGCAATTGCGAGGCTCTCTGAATAACCGGTTCCTCATCACACTTTCTTCTTCGTCGTCTCTATTTATATCTGCATGCACTCGTGGCTTTCTGTCTTATTCTCTTGCCATCATTATTGAGTTAATGTTCAGATTCGGCCCTTGAAGTTGGCGCTGGCGTCCTCCTGTGTTCTGAGCACTTCTTTAAGACGATCCTAACTTACCTGGTCCTTCTCTGCCTTCACCCTGGAATCAGCTGTGTCTCCCATGAGCCAGATCTGAACCTTGGGGTGCCGTTGCCAAAGCCTGGCTGAGCCTCCTTCCTCGGGTCTGTTCCGCTTCCCACGGCAGCGGGGCCCCCAGGCCGGATGGGAGCTGGCACTGAGAGGGGGCAGGGGCTGGGGCGGACGGGAGTGCTGGCATCGGTGTGGGAACTCACAGGGTCGGCTGGAGTGGCCTTCACGGCAGCCCTGGGGAAACCATGCAGTTGTCCCCGGGGGGGCCACCAACGTCTCGTGTGTCCCTGGACTCGTGTCCTCGGGTGCCAGACGCGTTTACGAAAAGATCGTAGTTACTCCCCCAAGCGAGGAAACCGATAATGAAGACCGTGGACTAAAGCCACATTTTTCCAGGATGCACACTTAGGAAATCTGACCTCTGTTCTCAGCACAGTTTGTCCTGGGTTTTTATCAAAGTACACACGTGGGTTGTCAGGCACCTGTAGATAGACATTGGTACCTCTGGATTCGGTCTTTTCACCTTTCTATTGTTTTATGCTTGTTCCCAAGAGTCAGTGTCACGTGCTGGTTTTCTCTTTGGCGTGATGAGCGCCGCATTAGTGTCCTGGGGCCCGCTGCGTTAGTGTCCTGGGGCCTGCTGCGTTAGTGTCCCGGGGCCCGCTGCGTTAGTGTCCCGGGGCCCGCTGCGTTAGTGTCCCGGGGCCCGCCGCGTGGCCCGCAGCCTCCTGGGAATGGTCCCTTTCTCACATTTAAATTTCTAAAAATTTTCAACAGACTTAACATTTTAGAACCATTTTAGATGCGTAGAGTATCTGAAAAGATAGTTCAGAGAGTTCTGTGCACACCCGGTGTCCTTCCTGCCTCCACTGCGCGCAGCTTGCCTCAGTGTATCTGTCCGGTAGCTGAGGTCGTACTGATACATTCCCTTCAACTGCAGCCCACACTCTAGGGTTACTTAGGTGTTCTGTATGTGTGTGTAAGAGACCCTTTTTTTTTTTTAAGATTTTGTTTATTTATTTGAGAGAGAGAGTGCACGTGCATGCATGAGCTGGGGGAGGGGACAAGGCAGAGAGAGAGAGAGAGAGAGAGAAGCAGGCTCTGTGCTGAGCAGAGAGCCCGATGCGGGGCTCGATCCCAGGACCCTGAGATCATGACCTGAGCCGAAGGCAGATGTTTAACCACTGAGCCACCCAGGTGCCCAGCCTTGGCAGTTTTGAGGCCTGCTGGCCCGTTAGGTACAGGATGCCCCTTGATGGGAATTTGTATAATATTTTCTTCCTGGTGACAGTGGGGTGGCAGGTTTGGGGGAGGAAGACCACATGGGCACAGGATCGTTCTTACCACATCATGTCAAGGCGCGTGCTCTCAGTGGGACTGATCACTGGGTACCTTCGCGTTTTGGGTCTCATTTCATCTTCATAAAAACCCTCCAGAGTTGGCATGCTGTGTCCCACTTTCCAGACACGAGAACTAAAGCTGGGAAGGTGGAGAGATGTTGTGTTGGGGCTTCCTTGCTCGGAAGGGCTCTGCTTCAAGACTGCCAAGCTGCCTCATTGTTTGTCATCTGGTTTGCTTTCAGTTTTTTGATTATAACTACCACCTCTGCGGACAGCCTTGTTGTGTTCTCTTGGGTTATTTCCTGAGGGTGTGTCCCTGAAGTGGGATTTACTAGGTCAAAGAGTGTGAGGTTTTCACTGCCAGATGGCTCTTGAGAAACATGGAACCCGTTCACAGGGCATGAGCCATGGTGTTCCTTTTTACTCACATCCTTTCCAAGACTGAGTTTTATCACTTTTATTTATTTTATTTTATCTTGTTACTTTGTCACACTCTTTCCCCCTGGCCACCTAAACCACAGCTGGCTATTTGCAAAAGTCAACATTACTCTCAAAAGGGAAAAATTAGTCTTCACTGACATCATTTAAAAGAATGTGCCTCAGGCCAGAGAGCATTTCTCGAAGGGATCGCTTGGGTAACAGGGGCCTCCCAGCGGGAATGAACCATATTCTCCCAAGGTGACCACTCTGCTGGGAGCATCAGTTACCAGACGAAGGAAACTTTAACATTTGTTAAATCAAGACTCCAGGTGGGGTACCTGGGTGGCTCTGATGGTCAAGCATCCAACTCCTGATTTCAGCTCAGGTCATGATCTCAAGGCTGAGATCCAGCCCTGTGTCGGGCCCTATGCTGGGCATGGAGCCTGCTTAAGAGAGATTTTCTCTCTCCCTCTCTCCCAACCCTCACACTCTCACTGTCTCTCTCTTAAAAAAAAAAAAAAAAGAAGAAGAAGAAGAAGAGGAAAGAATCCAAAATTGTGTCATTTTATACATGTTCTTTTTTTGACCATCATTCATTTCCTCTTTAGACCTTAGACACATTTTACATGCTGATAATCACTTACAAGCACATGAAAGTGTGTCCCCCCAACTGACCTAATATCTACACAGCATGTTCAAACCTCTTGTCTTACTAGTAGTATCCTAGTTGGTTGGCCTCCAGTGGGTGTTTCAGCTAGGATCAGGGCTGATGGTTCCCAGAGTTGCTGAGGTCAGAATGTTCTGGAGATGATGCAGCTCACTGGCATTTCCAGAGCAGATTTCTCTGGTCAGGTATGCATGCCTAACGGCAGCTTGGAACAACACTTCCAAGTCTCCAAGAGGGCCTCCTCAGGACTCCTCAAGGGCTGTGTGTCCCGATGACGGTCTACGCTGGGAGTTGATTTGCCCAGTGTAGACCAGATTCCTGGGCGCCGAATCTCCTGCCTTGTCAGGTGGCCAATGGGCCATGGGTAAATGTCAACCTATGCTTAGCCGTGTCCTGGCCCCATATTTGATATGAGAGAAGTGCTGGTGTGGATGGTGGGGGTTTGGGATGAGAAGGTAAAGTTGCAGCCTAAGAATCAGTGAATCAGCCCCTCCTGAGCCCCGCGGAGGGATGGTAAGCGTTGATGGTGACGAGCCGCTGTCCTCCTCAAAGGTGGTCACATGGGATCTTTCCGCACGCGTAATAAAAAACCCCATCTCCCACCAAAGGCCTTCAGGGTCGATTGACGCTGGGTGTGTCCAGTGTGGGTTTTAGCAAAGGTCCTCAGGATGAGTCATCTGCCCCCACCCAGGTTTGAGGTCCTCTGTGGGAGCTTTGCATGGCGCTCCAGGGAGTTCTGAGTTCTCTAGACCCTGGGGGCTGCAAGGGAGTGGGGGCAGCCCCAAACCAAGTCCTGAGACAGCATAGGCCGTCTCCTCGGCTCCAGCTGCGGTGCGTGCCGCTCCCGAACCTCTCCTGTGCCTGAGTGGGGTGGGAGACTGGAGAAGGAGTCTGGTGCCCTGGTTGGCTTCCTGACTGGGGGAGAGGTGGTTCCCAGTCCTCCCACAGCTACTGCTGAGGCGAGCGCTGGGAAGTGAGCCTCCGTGTCCAGGCATGGGCGAGGGTTCTGTAACTGTCCCCTGCCGTCCAGCCTGAGTGTCGAACAGATGTCACTGCCTCCCATACGTGGGCTGGGCAGACCAGGCAGCTGCCAGACTCTCCTTGGTGAAGTCACTACTCTTTTTCTTTTTGCAGATTCCAGGCCTGGGAGGAACCCGACAGTAAGTAGCCGTTTGTCGTCCTGCCTCCCTCACTTCTGTGCCCCTAAATCGGACTGTTCCCCTGGTTCTGAGAGCTGCTGGTGGGTCCCTCCCCTCCCACGGTGATGGGGGTGTGAGCTCCCCCTGCAAGTTCAAGCTGGGTCTGCTCCACGGGGGGGTGTCCTGAGCACAGACGGGGAGCCCCACCCCCTCAGTAGTCTCTGGCTCCTGGCTCATCCTGCCGGGGACTTCCAGAAGGGTCTGGCAGACCATGGACTTGGTTTGGGCTACTCTGGGTGCCAGATGGGCTCATTTCCCTTTTCTCCTTCACTCCACTGGGAAAACAAATCCATAACGTGATTCTTTGAAAACTCAGCCATCACAGCGGTGTCTGGGTGGCTCAGTCGGTGAAGCGTCCAACTCTTGGTTTCAGGTCAGGTCAGGGTTTTCAGGGTTGTGAGGGATTTCAGGTTGTGAGATCGAACCCCACCTCGAGCTCTGTGCCGAGCATAGAGCCTTCTCGATTCTCTCTCCGTCTTTTCCTCTGCCCCTCCTCTCCTGCACATGCTCTCTTTCTCACTTTCTCAAAAAAAAAAAAAAAAAAAAGTGTGAACACATAGCCATCCTGTGTGGACCACTTGCCATGAGGCAGGCTCCTCGCTCTATGCTCCTCAGTTATCGCGGGTGGTCCTGACGGCACTCGAAGGTTGGTACTGTCGTTCATTTTACAAAAGAAGGAACCTAGGCACGGACAGGAGAGCTGGGTTCGCGATTGGAAAATAGATCCGCAAGCCCTGGTATGACTTGAACCCTGGTTTGTGGGGCTTCAAAGCTGGTACCCTGCACTGTTGCCCTGAGCTGGAAGGACTTCTTCACCTGCCTTTGACAAAGAGCTTCCTGCTGTGGGCAGGTGCTGGGCCAGGGGCTTTGCTGGTGACTGACAGTGACCAGGGAGGGGCCCAGACACCTGGCCCTCAGCGGGCTGGACTGGGTGCCCTGCTCTGGGCCCAGCCTCCAGGAGCGCTCTGGGTGGGGAGGGGTTTGGTAAGACAAGGGGTATTGCCCTCCGGGGCTGAGGGATGGGGTAAGACAAAACACTCCATGCGGCTACATCTCAGCTGTGTACGGTTCACCCATTGTTTTTTCCATTTATCAATCTTTCCGTGACTTTCTTTCAACTCAGACATTCATACATGGAGAGAGGTTTCCGTCCTTTAATTTCTTAATGCAACAGCCAGAACCACAATGTGAGTTCAGTTTCAAATTATGGGAGGTCACATTCACAAATATGCTTGGGTCAGATAAGTGACTATTACAATACCAGGAAATTTGATGAAAAAGGCATTTAATGATTGTGAGATAATCAAACATTGTTTGGCCACAAGAGTCCATGGTTTCATAGAAACTTGTTTAAAATGCCATCTCTCGGACTTCAGATGATTGTGAAAGGACAGTCATGGCTGTGTGGCTCTATTTTGTGAATCACTCGAGCCCATTCTATTTTGAAGGCTGAAGGTACATATTATGCGTTAGAACATTCCATGAGACCACTCTTCCTTTATACTTAACTATGAAAGTCAAAAACGAAACCACCGTTTAACTGAAGACATAGCTGGTTTTAGAACACGTTAGTGTAATCGTAACCAGTCGCCGTCCCAGGAGGTCAGGGCTGGGCAGTTGCGGTGGGCCTGGAGTGCACACTTAACCCACACAGACTGATAAGCATGGATTCCAGAGCGAGGTGCCGGGGTTCGAGGGCTGGCCCGCACACTTCCTTGAGCGAATTCCCTGACTCCTCTGGGTCTCAGTTTCCTGGTCTGTGAAGTGGGAGGGTGCTGGTATTAGCCACTTTACAGGGCGGTCGTGAGGATTCACACGTGTTGAGGCCACACACGCGGTGGGCGCTGTAGGGGATGCTGGCTGCTCTGGTTATTTAGTAGGTGTAAAAAGCAACAGGACTTCTGAAACTCAGCACAGGGCACCAGGCTCTCCACGCCGAGAAGCCGTGGGTGGTGTGTGGCAACCTTCAGGCAGAGAGGGAGACTCACTGGAGTCTGGAGGTGAAGAAACGGGGGCTTCCCAGGGTGGTTGGGGGCACCCTTTGTCAACTCCACCCCCTCTGTGCCCACAGCAGCTGAAGAGTGTGTCAGTGGTGGAGCCGGGCACGGAAGAGCTGGGCTTGCTGAGCCCCCCGGTTGCGGAGGCCTCCCCCGGCGGGGCAGTCTGCCGAGAGAGCATGCGGCTGCTGGAAGCCAGCCCTCCCGCCGGGAGCCCCTCGTCCCCCAGGGACCTCCCCGAGCCCCCCCGGGTGACCTCGGAGCATACCAACAACAGGATCGGTGAGTCTGCTGGTTCGGGGGGGTCCCTGTGTGCTCAGGACTGAGGGAGCAGGAGGAGTGAGACCCAGACCCCCTGGGGCAGGAAGGCCTGGTGAGGAGGGGGTGGGTTCCCCCGCCCACCCTCGTAAGTAGGAACAACTTTTCGTGAGAGACTTAAAGCCTGTTCCATCTTGGCAGCCCAGTTTAACTTTCTGTAAAATGGGTGTAGTAGTGATCCGGCCCCCACAGGGCCATTGCAGGCGCTTGTGAAGTTGTGTTGGCGGGTGAGGGTCGGGGAGAGGGGCTCCCCACTGCCTGGGGGGCTGCCAGCTTTAAAGTGAGCCATGAACGCCTCCCCCACCCCCAGCAAAGAGCCCTTTGCGGGGACAGGAGGAGACATTCCAGTGACAACAAGACCGGCCGGCCCCTTGTCTGGACGGAAGTCCTCTCTCGTCGTCATGTGGCCTTCTGAGGACAGTGCCTGCCTCTTCTTTTCACACCCGGGGCAAGGGCACTGTCGGGTGGGTGCGGGGAGATTGTCCGTGTCACACAGCTGCGGGCGGCAGCGCCAGGACCCGGCCCCATCCCACACCTGCGGGGCTCTGAACCCCGTGGCTGGCCCACCTCTGCAGAGACCAGCCCTTCCCGAGCCTCGGCTGCCCTCCACCCGAGGCAGGCCTTCGGCTTTGGCCTCTCAAGAGTCTCCCTGCCTCCTCTCCGGCTTCTCTCCGTCCTGGTACAGCAGAGTGTTTCTACCGAAATACATGCCTGTCCATTCTGCACCCCACTTCAGCACTCCCGGTCACTGTCAGGATGAATCCCAGGATGCACTCTTATTCTGGCATTCATATCGGTCACTGCCCACGAGCTGCCTCCACCGACCAGACTCCCCTGCCTCCTGAACCCTCCAGCCTGCTTTGCCCACTCACTGGCAGTTTCCAGAGCTCACAGAGCCTTCTCTCCCTTCAGAGCTTCTCTGCAGGAGCAGCCTCCTCACCTGGGACAGCCAACTCCCCCTTTGAATCTAGTCAATTCCTGATGTCCTGAAACCCCTGCTTATTTGCCTCCTCCTCCAGGAAGTCTTCCTGGCCCTCTCCACTCTCCTGTCTAAACCAATGCCCCTCTGTTGTGCTCCCTCAGACCCCGGACCTCCAGACCCCGTATCCTCAGCCTCCCGCAGTATGACTGGGTTTGTGGCCTCTGCCCCCTGCCTCGCTCCCATCTGACTGTGAGCTCCCTGAGGGCAGGCCTTACTGAGCTCCATCTCTTTCTTCTCTGGAGGGTTAAGCATTGCCGGGATAATACCAGAGAGGCATCTGTAATCATCCTATACATTTCTACAGGAGGCATTGGTGGGTAGAACTCTTTGGGCCAGGGTCTTTCATACGAAACCAAAACTTTTGGCGCTGTAGCTCTCAGCAAGTTTTATTTAAGAAGAGTGTTATTTGGGGTAATACCACCCACAAGGCATCTCCTCTAAATTTCCTAAGAAGTCATAACTTGAACGTTTGGATCTGTGCTGAGTGCAGTGTCCGGAGCTGCGGGGGCAGGCGGAGGGACGTACTGGGCTCCAGGACAGCTGGGGTGTGGCCAGCCCGCTCCAACCGCCTGCTAGCCTTGCTGGTGAGCAGGGTTGTTGGGAGAGAGGGCCTTGGAGGTTTGCTCGGGAACCTTTCATCCTTCTGACACCATCCCCGAGGAGCACCCCCTGCCCCACAAAACCCATCTAGTACCCCAGGGGGGACCACACCCAGCCCGAGCTATCTCCCTCTGCCCCTGGGCACCAGGCAGGGGGAGCCCCTCACCTCCCAGGCCACTAAGATAACTTCCCTGGATTCTAGAGCCGTGGGTGGGATAGAAGGTTCGAGCAGCCCCTGAAAGACCCTCCTTTCTGTTCCCAGCTTGGGGGGCGGGGCAGGTGATGACGGATAGAGCTGGAGCAATCAGGACCCTCGGAATGTGAGGGAGGGAGAGCCTGGCCCCTGGCTTCGGCTTCTTCGGACAAACCCACCCTGTTCCCTGTGCCTCGTCTTCTCTTCCAGCCCTGTCTGGCTGCTCCGGGCCCTCTCGCCCTCCCCACGGTCCCTTCTCTCTCACCCCCTCTGGCTCCCGCTCTTTCCTAGGCCCTCTGCAAAGGCTCCCGGGGCAAAGGGCCTACAGGCCTCGGTGGAGGGTGTTGGCCGGGGCCTGGGGCCCTGCTCTCTCTTTTGGGGTGTGTGAGGGGCCCCCAACCCACAGCTTGCGACACTCGCAGCTTTTCTCTCGTCCTCGCTGCTATTTTGAACACTTCCCTCTTTCCCGGAGTGTGAAAGGCCAAAACAGAAGGACTAGCTTGATGCATGGGGTGGCCACTGTAAGGCCCCCAGGGATCTTTGGAGAGCTCCTGGATCAGAGGGGCGTAACTGGGTGACGCAGAGAGGCAGGTCAGGAGCCCCCTGCTCCACCCCTGCTGTCAAGTTCCCTCTTGAGACTCCAGAGAGAGTCCCAGAGCCAAGCTGCTGGAGCTGGGACCCTGTCCCGAGCTCAAGGCCATCAGAGAAGCTAGGCTGAGTGTAGGCCAGGCTTCTCCCTTCCCAGCTCCTTGGACAGCTTCCTTAACTCCCCTGAGCCTCTGAAGTGCCTCCCCCATCCCCAGCAGATGATGGTGAGGACCGCAGAGGGTCCTGCCTCTCAGGAGCCACGATTCCTCCAAGCAGCACGCACAGGCAGCCCTACCATGCACCGGCCAGGCCCAGCTGTGAAGGCGGGACACGGGCCATGAGTAATAAACACTGAGATCTGGCCCCGAGCAAAGCCTCACAGGCTGCTGTTCATTATTAACAGGCCTGAGCTTCCTCAGACTGTCAACTGTCTGGGTTTACCTGAACTGAAAAGGTCTTTCACTACAAAAACCGGGAGCAGCCCAGGCCAACCAGAACACGTTGCCCCCCACGCCCCCAGGTGTCTGATGTAGGCTCGCGGACGGGAGTGGAAAGGGTAGCCAGTCGGGTGGGAGTTTCTGCTGAGAGTTCCACTAACTGCCTGGTGACTTTGGGCCAGTCATTTAACCTTTCAGGGCTTCAGGTTCTTTCTATCTGTCCACGGGGACAAGAACAGACTGCTCGCTGCGTGGCAGCGTTGTGAGGACTCGGGAGTCGTGTGTGGAAGGGTCTGGACGGGCCGCCTCTGCTGCTCAGTGGGGCTGCAGCCGCCCCCTTCTCTGCCCGGGGCTCATTTTCTCCCCAGCGCGGCTCTCTCCTTCCCTACCCCATCCCCTCCTCAATGCTGGGGCGGTCATGAGCCTCTCCCACAAGCGGGCCAGTCCTTCAGTCCGGCACACAGTTTGTAGCTGTTCTATGTCCTTTGAGCCTCAGGACACCTGTGAGGTTGATGGGACCGCCTGTGCATCAGAGACTGGGTCGCGGGCCCGAAGCCACATAGCAGGAGAGACAGAGCTGGAACCTGAACCGCCCCCTGCCCCCTCGCCCTGCCCAGCGAGGGCCCCGGTCCCCTCTCTTCACCCTCCCTTTTGCCTTGCAGAGAAGATCTACATCATGAAGGCTGACACAGTGATTGTGGGGACTGTGAGGACTGAGGTGCCCGAGGGCCGGGGGCTGGTGGGGCCGGCGGGGCCTGAGTTCGAGGAGGATCTGGAAGTGGACCACGCCCCCCGCTTCCCAGAGCAGGAGACAGAGCCGCCTCTGGACAGCTGTGGGGACGCCATGTTCTCGGTGGAAGAGGAAGGAAAGGAGGCCTCCTTGCCCGTGACCGTCACGGAGAAATGAAGCCTGGCCTGGGTTGGGGCTGAGCGGACAGTGGGGTGCCAGCCAGGGTGGCCCTGGTGGCACCAGGCTGGGGGCAGAAGCCCTTGTGACCAGAACTGAGGTTCCAGCACCCAGGGGTAGAGCAGCCTGGAGCAAGGGGGGTCCAGGGGCCTCTCGTTGCATCCCTGCCCTGCTGCCCCCCAGCCCAGACCCTCGGGAAGCCTGGGCTTGTGCAGGAGAGACGACCCAGGGGCGGGATCTGAATGGCAGTGTTTGTTGGAGCGGCAGACGGACAGCAGGGACTGGGCACCTGTCTCCTGCCACTGCCCCCGGAGCCCCAAGCATCAGACACGCGCCACGGGGGCCAGAGCTCACTGACGGCAGAGGCCGGGAGGCCCTGGCCCTGTGCCTTCAGCTCTCACCCTGGGCGGTGGGAGTGACGCCCCCCAGACCTTCCCACCATGCTGGAAGCCCCCAGTTAGTGTACTGTGGCCCCTGAGGGCACTGAGCCAGCACCTGTGGTGGTTTGTCCTGGGTTGAAGGGAAGTCAGGGGCCGAGTTGTCATGGGCTGGCCCCCCCTTGGCAACAGCCCCCCCCCCCCCCCCGCCGCAACCCCTTCCGCTGTGCTCTGCGCCCACATCCAGGTGACTGCCCAACCTGGCCCCTAGCCATGCCGGAGCCAAGTGAAACCCTCCTGGTGCCGCCAGCCCCCTCCTATTCTGTAGACCCACGGTGGGCGAGGGGTCTGGGGTCACTGATTGTTTCACAAGGTCCCCAGCTGTCACCTCCGCGGGAGGCTCCTTGGGACCCAGACGCTCAGCTGCTGCCGCGCCTCACCCGCAGCCAGAGACCCTGCCCACCCAGCTGCTGCCTGCAGAGGAGCCTGCTGGTGGGGAGCCCTGGGCCCTTCCTGGGTGCCTGCCTGCTCTGTGGCCCCTCTGCTGTCCCAGGGTGATGCGCCTTCCGCACACCTACCATGCATCCGGAGCCCAGTGGGCCCAGCCCTGCCCTTGCCCTCCAGCTGCTCAGCACCCATGGTTGGGACACGGATGTCAGAAAGCAACACGGTTTCGCCCAGACTTCCTGCCTTCTTCCGGATTCTCAGAAAAACTAGTAGTCCCGTCTGGACTTGAGGACTTTTCGCATTTCACATTAAGGAGTAAAGCTGTCCTGACTTGGGTCTGGCTGGCCTGCTCTCCCCAGGGCTTTCAGACTCATGTGAACAAACATGAGCCAGCCTTGGAGAGGGATGTGTGGGCAGAGGACGGGGCTGCCCACAGCTCAGGCCATTCCACCTCAGCTGCCTGCAGGCCCCAGGAATTCACCCGCTGGAGTCCAGGCCGTTTACCCGCCAGCTTGCTCATTCTCTGGAGGAAGTTGGGGCTGGGCCAGGAATCACAGGGTAGTTTCTGAAACTGCTCAGATGTTCGGAGGGGCTAGGACACCGAGAGGGACTCACGTCGGAACCTGAAGACGTTGCCATGTGAAGGACAGTATTTGCCCAGATGTGCCGTGCGGGAACGGCCGGGGTGCCTGTGCCTGGAGCTCTGGCTGGAAGGGGCCTGAGTACGCCCCACCCCGCTGAGCAGGGCCCTGGCAGTCTTGACTTGAAGATGCGGTCCCCCTGTTGGGAGAAATGAAGAACTTCCTTGCCCAAAGTCCCTTCACAAAACCTTTGATCCTCTGAAATTTTGATCCTCAGAAAATGTGTAAGGTTCCTTAAAAATACCAGTTGTAAGTTTCAGGAAACTATTTTTGAGAGTGAGAATATTTGAGAACATCTGAGCAGGAAGGGTCTGGGCAGTCCCTCTCCCCCAGAATGGGGCGGGGGGTCCTCCTTCACCCAACTACCTAGGCGGCCAGCTTCTGAGCTCTGTGCCCTGTGTCGAGGTGAGTGCCCAGCTTGGTCCCCAGCCCCTCTGGGGCCAAGTGAGACCGTCCTGGTGCTGCCAGCCCTCCTCTTGTAGCCCCCACAGTGAGCCTCTTGTCGACTGACTTGTCTCCCAGTGTCCCTACCAGTCCCCTCCAGGGGGGAGGCATCTTGGGACCCAGAGGTCTGCAGCACGGAGCCTGCCTGCTGCTGGGGCAAACCTTCCTCCACGTAATTCCCACTCGCTGGGCTAAGACCTGTCCTCTGAGGATATTTAAAAGAAAATACCTCTTGTCATAAGGCTTCCTGTGGGTATTTGCAGATAGAGATACTGGGCCTCTCTGTGGCCCACCCTCTGGGCTGGGAGGAGCTGCCCCTGCAGCTTGGGAAAAGGGAATCCCAAAGTAGCAGCATGAATGTCCAGCTTTGGGGCAAGGAGAGGATTGAGGGGTAAATGGAAACCTTGGACTTGGGGCCTGAGCTGGGAGGGGCCCAGCCTGCAGCCCTGATCACAGCTCAGGGCCAGTGGGGGCCCTAGTGCCCACCCCAGGCAGCCGGCCGGGAGCTCCCCTCTTGACTGTGCCGCCCCTGGGGTGGAGGAAAGAGACAGAGGGCCGTGGTCAGACCTCACCCACCCCATCCCCAGGACTCCAGCTCGTGCCCAGATCTTTTGATCAAACCCAGCCGGTTACCCACTGTGTTTTCCTGCCACGCAGTTGGTCCAAGAGCTGGGAGAATTGCCCTGCCCTGCCCAGTGATCAGGGTCCACCTCCTAACCTCTGTCCATTCTGACGTCCAGGTGAGCAGAGCACACGTCCCCTGCTGCTCAGGGTGGCAGAGGGCAGGCCAAGAGGGACCCTCCCATGCACGGATAACGTCCCTCTTCCTGAACAGTTGTATTCAGGGAGTGACGGTAAGTGATGTGTCCTAAGGAAGCTCTTGCATTCATAGGAAACGTATTCTTTCCCACGGCAGTCTGGTGGATTGTAAGCCGTTTTCCGTTTGTAGAATCTCTCAGGCCAGGGCCGCTCCCCGAAACGGAACAGGAGGCTGCATCTCCAGAGCCTGGGGGCTCCTCTGCCCCCTCTCCAGGGCTGCGGGCCTGAAGAGGTCACCGGGAACTGGCTTGTTGGGTTAAACAAATGAAACTCTGTGCACGGACAAGGCGGCTCTCTGGCTGCAGGTTCTTGGGTGCCTTCCCTCCCACCCGCGTTCTCGACCTTGTCCTCTAAGAGATAACAGTGGAGGAGGCGGTGGCGGGTGGGAGGGAGGCAGCAGGGCCTGAGACAGAGATGAACTTGGAGCATCAGGCTGGATTGGAGGCCAGAGGGAGAATATTAAAAGTACCGAGGTCAGCTCTGTCCTGAGGAGGAGCTGGCAGAGCCCACCCCGGCTCTTACCCCCTCCCGTGGGTCTGGCACCCACGCTGGATTCATACCCTGGGGCCATGCCCAGGGACCAGAGGAGCACAGGTCCCCAGTGGTTGTGAGCAAGTCACAGGCAGAGAGGCCCGACTGCTGCTCTTCGGAGCAGACACAGAACTGCAGAGATGTGCAGGTCAGACTTGGGGTTCGAATCCTGGCTCTGCCACTTACCAGCAAGGCGATCTTGGTTATGTGAGGCGCAGAGGTAACACGGGTCCAGCTGTTTCCTGGTCTGCGGGGCAAGAGTGTCAGCCCGTATCCGGTAGGGTCACGGGGTTCTGTTGGAGGCCGGGGATCGGGGGCTTGTTCTTGCTGCTAGTAGTTGTGTCCTGGGCACAGCGTAGCTGCCACCTACCACCGAGTGCGCCCTCGGGGGGGCTGGCAGAACTCCCGTGCAGGTCACCTTCGAAGCTGCAGGTCACCTTTGAAGCTGCAGGTCACCTTCGAAAGCGCGCTGTGATTGCTCATTGGTTCTAGGGAGCCTGTGTTGGCTTGGGCAAGGTTCACCAGGGCCCTCAGGCTCTCCTGGAACCTGGGTTCCTTTGCGGCCAGGTTGTGTGGGAAACCCCACGGTGGATACACCCCTTCTTGGTCTGTGGGGTGCCCCAGAAACCCCTCAAGTCAAAGTCCTAGGACTGGGCTGTTTGTTAGATGTCTGACACTCGGGCATTTGCCATGTGCTGTGGGTCCCTCTGTAGGGGACGTCCTGTTCATGGTTCTAGTGCATTCCAGCACATTGCTGCCTAAGATCTTTCTCCGGGGGCCTCCCTCACCCCCTCCTTCCCTTCCTCCCATCCTTTTAAAAACACCTGTGATGAGCCAGGCCCACGTGTCGCTCCAGAGGGCACAGAGCACTCAGACAGACTCGCTTGCGTGGGTCTGTGTCCGGTGCATGGAGACAGATGACAGTGCATAACTGACCGGTGAACAAGGTGGTTCCAGAAGCCATCCTGCTCTGTGTGCTGTGAGAAGCCCCCATCAGGGGTGTGTGGCAGAGTGTCTGCAGGGGAGGACCAGCTCCAGCCATGTGGCTGGCTGAGCTCAGAGGAGTGACATGACAAGAGGGGGTACGGGGAACGTGCGGACAGAACATTCCGGGAAGTCAGGGGAACCACAGTTGCAAAGGCCCTGAGGTAGGAGTGCTTCTGGCCTGGAGATTCAGGAAACCCGACCCAGTGGGAGAAGCAGGGCAGAGAGAAGAAGGAGGGGAGCCGGGAAGCCAGCGGCGCACAGGGGGCGTGTGGGGCTGCTGGAGGACACTTAGATTTTATCATCAAATCTGGTATACAAGGCTATGTCTTTTTTTCTCTATGAGAACAATCAACATCCTGGTATTATCTCAGGAATAGGCGTGAAGGGCCAAAACAGAGGCGCCAAAGATTGTTTTAACCTATTTCTGAGGGAAATCTAGGAAAGAGGCAGTGGGGGCCGGCTGTCAAGGGGCCGATGTCCAGGCTTTCTCAGAAAAGGCCGAGTTCAGACTGCATTCCTGGCTGAGAGCAGTTCCTGGCTCCGGGGGCCGATGTCACTGTGCTGGGGCTGGGAGCCAGGCGGGTCTAGGTTCCCCTTTCTTTGGCTGGCTTCCAGGAGAGTAAAAACCACAACAAAAATTCCTGGGGGAGGGAGGAAACTTTGTTTGTGTTTGGGTGCCGGGCGAGGGGCCTCTTTGGAGCCAGCCTGCACGCGCCCCCTTCCGTTGATTGTTGATCGGCCCAGCTTGTGCCTGGAAGGGCGCGGTGCCATCAGGGTTCACTTCCAGCCCGAGCAGTTCCAGCCACAGAGCCCCCCAAGCTCGGTTTCCTAGATCTGCAACACGGACGTGATAACCCCCTCACAGGAGGGCTGTGAGGTGCTGGGGTGAGCCGGCTCAAGCGTTTGGCCTGGCGCTGGGCAGCTTCCCTGTTTGGTACAGGGCGGCCCATGGAGGCATCTCGGGGCCTTTAGACCTGATGGTTTCTGTATCTGGGCTTCATTAATAATGGCTGAAAGGCTGAGGGTCAGTGCTCCCTTTTACAGACCAGGGCTCAGAGAGGCACACAGACTGACCCACTGTCACACAGCCAGGAAGGTGCCTTCCTGTCCACGGAGCCAGGCTCCTGCTGCGCTTGGTTGGGCACTTATATCAAGGTTATCCTCAGGCCCTGTGCCCTCTGGACAAGCTTCCTTGCCTCCAGCTCACCATAGCTCGGAGGTAGGAGGGAGGTCGGTTTGAGCCCTCCTCTTCTGGGGAGGCAGAGATCTTCACGGGAGCCTGGGCAACCTGCCGAGCTCAAGCGGCAGACCAGTTGTGGCTTTCTGAGTCCCCCTGGCAGGGCAGGAAGGACCCCGAGCAGCCCAGGAAGAACCTCTGTCCTTGGATCTGCACTCCCCCAGGTGGCCTCACTCAGGGGAGACCCGGGGCAGGGAGCGCAGACAGCGTAGAGAGCCGGGCATCCTCTCAGCCACCCCTCGTACCCCACTCTCTGCCCCACGTCCCCGAGGAGCCCTGGAAGGAAGACGAGGCAGGAGCAAACCTCCCCAGATCATAGATGGGAAAATAGCCCCACAGGGATTAAAGTGGGTTGCCCTGTGGTCCCAGCTCCGTGCCGCCTGGGGGAGAACAGGACGGCAGGCAGGGAGATCACTGTTCTGTCCGGGCGATCGGTAAAGGGGACTTGCTGCTCTTGGTTCTGCCCTTGATTTATTTATTCTTTCAGTGTGGTGTTGACACAAGAGTAACCGCAGTGAGTTAGGTCCTTATGGATAAGGCAGCTTTGCAGGTGTCGAGGGGGTCCGCGTAATCAGATAGACTAGATCACAGGAGCTGTCTGCAGCCTCACAGGCACGAAGCTTGTGCAGCCCGGCCGGTCTGCTTTGGAGGGCCAGCGCTTGATTTAATGCTCCATTTAAATTTAATGCTGTCCAAATGATTGTGCATTTTTGAACAAGGTGCCTGGGTTCTCCTTTTCTACTGGGTCTCCCAGATCAGGAGGCTGCTCCTTCAGGGGCGGCGTCATTGTCTGTCCGGATCGTGCTCCATGCAGAGGCCGTGTCCGCGCCTTGCTATGTCCGCTCTCAGGGACCACGCTTTCCGATGAACTCGCTGAGCCCCTTACAGTGACGTTGAGTGGCTAGTAACTGACCTGAACTGTCCCGATGATCTCTTGCTACATCCTAAACCACCTCAAAACTCAGTGGCTCAAAGCAGTATCTGCAACTGATTTTGCTCACAGCTCTGCATGCATTTTGGCTGGGGCTCAGAGGTGCGGGGAGCTCGCCTCTGTTCACAGCTGGCCCCAGGGATCGCCCTTCGGATGGCAAGTGGGTGTGGGCTGTGGGCTTCTCTCCACAGGCCTCTCTTGGGGAGGCTGAGGCTTCCTCACAGCATGGCAGCTGCCTTCTTAGAACAAACAGCATAGGAAGCGGGACCTGCCAGGTTCTTAAGACAGGGGCCCAGCAATGGGCCCAGCATCACTGTGGCCACATGCTATTGGTCAAGCAGCCCCAGAGCCCAGGTTCAAGGGGAAGGGCTGCAGACCCCCGCCGAGCCCACAAAGAATTTTGAGATCTTACCATGTGACAGGGACTGCACTTAATACTTTGCTTCCTGCCTCTTTTCATCCCCGCAGTAACCGAACTGCTCTTGCTCCCAGAGTTGTCTCAAGGGAGCTAAATCACGTGTCCAAGGTCAGCCAGTGGGAATTGGAATTGAAGTTGGCCTGTGTCCAGAGCGAGATCTGACCATGGGGACACCCTGTGCCTTCAGGAACCCCTGCAGGCAGACTGCAGCAGGGCCAGAAATCAAGCCTACTTCTGTTTGATTCAAGAACGTTTGAGGCTTTCAAATTAATTGGCTCCAACACCCCATTTTCCAGATGGAGAAACTAAGGTTGCAAGCGCTCTTGCCCCCTAAGAAGGGGGGCAGGGTCTGGCACCTTCCAAGGCAGGATGGGGGCCCCCCTCTCGGGGCTGTACCCAGCCTGGCCAGGAAATCACAGAGAGCTGTGGGCAGATTATGCAAGAGGCTGTCGCAGGGACATTGTTTTTCATTGCGATTACACTTCACCCAGGAAATACCCACAGCCTTGGTGTGGAGGGAGGGAGGTGTCGTGGCAGGTGTCAAGGGAGGGCCCCTCCCAGCAGCAGAAGACCCCACGTGAATGCTGGGGCACTCTCGAGATGGACCAGATCTCGAGATGTTGTGCCCTGTCCAGGTTCATTACTGGAAGTTCTCAGAGAGCCTCCCTGTGCCCCTGCGAGCTGGGCTCTGACAGAAGGGGAAGAGGGTCCATCCCTACCATCCAAGAAGTGATACATCAGAAAGACAGTAAGAACTGTGACTTATTGAGGCTTTCTGGGTTCTCCTTGAAACCCCACAGTGCCCGAGGCAGCAACTGCTGTTGTCATCCCTATGCTGCAGGCAAGGAAACAGAGGCACAGAGTAGTTCTGTCACTTGTCCGAGGTCACACAGCTGCTAAGCGGGGGCAGCCAGCATTCAAACCCAGGCCACCTGGCTGGAGCCCAAGTTCCCAACCACTGGTCCACTGTAGCTGAGGCTGGGATCACCACTGTGCTGCGGCTCCGCCCCCGAGTGCCAGGCCCTATGGAACGCCACCCAGGGGTCCGCCGGGCTCAGGAACGGCACAGTGAGTGGTGTTTGCCTGCCAGCTTCCATCTGCCTGTCTTTTCCAAAGCCTGGCTCTAACCGGGCTGCTCTCTCCCAGAACCTTCGATGGTTCCCCAGGACCTGTAAGCCAAAGTCTGCCGATCAAGCCCTCACAGGCAGGTCCTGCTACCTTCTGTAGCTCCTGTATCCAAACCATCACCAAATACAGGGTGCGTGGGAGGTAAATCTCCCCAGGAAATCTCAGCCCAGTGCTTTGCTTCCCAAGCCTCCGTCCTCAACCTTCTCCTTGGCCCAGGGCCAAGACCTCTGTGTCCTCTGAGTTCCCTCAGCACTGGCTGTGAGCAGGGTTGGAGGCCAGTTCTAGCAGGCTCCCAAGAAATAACTCTGCGTGAAAAGATGAATTTGTCCATTCCTTTAGTCGCTCACTGAGTCATTTGAGCAGCAACCTGTACCGAGCACTTACTGTGTGTCGGGAACTGTGCCGGGAAACACAGTGGGGCAGGGAGGAGACGGGGATATATGGTACTGCTCTCGGCGACTCCCAAGTCCAACTGGGGAGGCCTGACTGGAGTCCAGCAGTGGCCGAGGGTGTGACCACTGCTGGGGCTCTAGTGACTCTCAGAGACGAGTTCATTCCCATGGCGAAGTATCTAAGGATTGTGGAGGCAGGGCCGTGTCCTAGGGGGGCTGTTCCTGTGCTGGAGCTGAGAAAGAGACTGGAAGGGCAGGGCTGGGTGTTGGTGGGAAGTTACAACAGCCTCCTGAGGGTGGGGGAGCTGCAGGGGAATGAGGCATGAGGGGAGTTTCCTTTGAGTGTGGAGGGGAAGAGGGAGGCTGATCACCCTCTGGGAACTTCACAGGGAAACCTTTGCCTGCACACTGGGGGACCCAGGCCTCCATTCTGGAGGCGGGATGTATGGCCACCATCAAGTTCGGCATCTCCCTTTGTTGAGCACCTACTATGTGCCAGGTGCTGTGGACTCCCAAACTCTGAATTTTATAGCATCCCTGCAAAGGGGACTTCTTTATCCCCATCCTAGAGATGAGGAAGTGTAGGCTCAAGGAGATGAAGTGATTTGTCCAAAGTCAAGGTCACATGCCAGTAAATGAGCTAGGACTTGAACCCACATCTAGGCAGTGGTGAAGTTGATGCCTTCTTGGCGCTTGGATTTCTACCGTCCTTGCTAGGCGCTCCCAGTTTCCTGGGATCCTCATTTGGGCACCAGGCTGGAGCAGGGTCTCCCCAAGTGGCACGAGAACCTGCCTGGCACACAGTAGGTGCTCAGTGTGAGTATGTGGGGGACATCTGTGGGGAAGGCAGGACAGGCCTGGGGGAGTGCGATCCTGTAGACAGACACCACCCGCGTGCTGAACTGGGGGTGGCCGAGTCACTGTCCTCTAATTCAAGAAGTCCCTCGGATCCCGAGCCGGGGTCCTCTGTCCCTCCCCAAGCTCTCTGCCTCCCAGCTTCGGTCGAGGCTGTGCCTACACTGAATCACCAGCCCCGTCTGGCCCCGCCCAGCCCAGCTCTGGCCCGTAGACGTGCACTCATAAACATCTGAATGAGTGAACATTGAGAAATCGTACCAGGGGAGAAATTATTTATTTCTTCCTTCTTTTGAATGGGGGAAGGGAAAACTTGCCGGGAAGATGAGGTCAGTGACCGGTATTGTGCGCTCCTTGCTGATGAGCAAAGGGAGGTCTCGTGTGCTGGGTACCGCGTCAGAGAGACAGGCACAGAGCAGCGTGGTGTCCAGCCTGGCAGGACACCCCCCACTCCCTGCACACCCCCCACTCCCAGCCCTGTCACCCCCAGATCGCTCCCCAGCTGTGCCGGCTCCAAACCACAGTCTCGCTAATGAGAAAAACATGCGCGGGGTCACCTGGCGGCAAGCCGGCCATCTGCGCTGATGCGTCCCAAAAGCAAGGCAGCGCCCTGACATCGCCTGAGGGAAATGGGGTGCACGGGGCAGGGCTGATGTGCAGGAGCAGCTGGGACCCCCAGACCTCAGAGCCCCATGCAGCCCCTCCCTCTCAGGGTACAGATGGGAAAACTGGAGGCCTGGAGATGGGAAACGTGTCTGAAGTCACCAGCCTCAGGACTAGAACCCCGGTTGCTGGTGCTTTAAATATTAAAACGAGGGGTGCCGGGGTGGCTCAGTCAGTTGAGCATCTGACATCAGCTCAGGTCTTGAGCTCAGGGTCCTGGGATGGAGCCCTGGGAAGGAGCCCTGCATGGGGCGCCGTGCTCCGTGAGGAGTCTGCTGGTCCCTCTCCCTCTGCTCCTTCCCCCACACTCTCTCTGAAAGAAATAAACAAAATCTTAAAAAATATATATTAAGACAAAACCCCAAATCCTTACAAATAAGGAAGTAAATATAATCGGGGGGGATGAAAAGAATAAACACAACAAAAGTATAAGGAAAATAATAAAAATTATGCATGATCCTGTACCCCTTATAACCACTTCAAACATTTTGGTTTCTTTCCTTCTCAGTCATTTTTTAAAAAATTATCTTTGGTGATTTATTACCAAAACAAAACTTCCCAACTTATGGTTCCCAACCTGTAGCTCTCCTCATACAGGTGAAACCATTTCCACCCCACAGTTAAAAATCACTGACCGCTCATGACTTTGGGGGCCCCCTCACCTCAGCGGAGCCCCCACCGAGGGATTTGCCTCCAGCAGTTCTAAATGGAACTTCCAGAGGGTTCCTGCTTTTAGTTCTCATTCTTTTTTTTTTTTTTTTTAAGATTTTATTTGTAGGTCATCTCTACACCCAATGTGGGGCTTGAACTCACAACCCCGAGATCAAGAGTTGCGTGTTCTCCTAATTGCGCCAGCCAGGCGCCCCTCTTGTTCTATTATTTTACATAAGAGACCTGCTCCTTCTCAAACTCCATGCTGTATTAAGGAATCACCTCTACCTATTTCAGTTTTAAATGAGGCACATTGGGGATTTAAGGGTTCTGGGGATTAAGTCAGGAGTGATCCAAGTCAGTGGGGAGCAGGCCTTTCCAAGCCCCCTTCAGAAGAAGTAGCAGCCCTTGGATCTGTTTTATCAACTAGGTTTCCATCCTAATTGTCATCATTATCGCTCTGCGCCTGGTATTTTCACGTATCGTCACATTTACTCTTCCCAGCAAGCTTTGGGGACAAGTGTAGTTATTGCTGCCATTCTACAGATCAAGACACTGAGGCTCAGGGAGGCGTAGTGACTCTTCTAAGGTCACACAGCCAGTGAGTGGCAGAGTCAGGATCCAGACCCCGGCAATCTGAGAAAACTGAGTTATCTCTCCATGTAAGATTCCACTGGAACCAAGAATTTTCTGGCAAGTCTCTGGTTTAGCTCATTTCCTTTTTCTCCAACACCAGACTTCCTGTAGAGTGGACAAGAGACCCCTGTGGACTGGAGACATCTTGCAGGCTTCAAGGAGGAGGTGGGGTTGGAGCAAAGCTGGGAAGAATGGCTTTGCATTGTGAAGGGATCCCATTTCAATGTGAGAACATTTATGCCAGAACTACCTGGGGGTCCAGGTGGGAGCCCTCAGGAAGGCACTTTGGAGGAAGGTGAGTGAGGTAAGGACAGGTTTTGGAAAGCTGTTTTCTCTAGGAAAGGCCAAAGAAGATGTGACAGGTATGGTCTTTGCCTCCTGGCCAGGCTTGTCTCAAGAGCTGGGGCCACCAAGTAGGTACAAGCTCCTGGTGATGTGGGCAGATGGGCCTGTAATCCCAGCTCTCCCTGGGGGCCAGCCTGGAGAAAGCCTAGTGTTCCCAGCACAGGAAGAACCCCAGGTTCTCCAACTATGAAGTGCAGCCTCTTTCGAATGAGTGGTCCAACCTAACATAATAGGCCACTGCCTGGGGGTCCAGCAAATCCCTTATGACTCAGAATTTTTCAGATTCTAATGATATTGGTTGTAGTGCCAATTTGTTCTGTGTTACGGGTTCACACTCTGCTGGCTGTGGGGACTTAGGTGAGCCACATAAGATCATCTCTTCGATCATCTCACGGGACTATTAGGTTCTGCCATTCAGCGCGCCTGGAGACAGGGCAGAGATCAGGTGGGAACGGGTTGGGGGAGTTGGTGACACCTTTCACCCAGCCACACCCGGACGCCCAGAGAAAAATTAAAAAAAAAAAAATTAAAAGACCTAGAAGATGCTCCGAACAAATGAAGGAAACACCAGGATGGTAAGTGGGATACTTCGATGCTGCCATGAAGTCAGTTGTCTTCCACATTCACTTGTTAATCCCGTGCAAATCCCAGCTGGAGCTCAAAGAACGTACAAGTGTATTTCAAAACGAGGATGGAAGAGTAGAGAACCCTGTATGATTCAGTCGATTTCGAAAAAGAAGAGCGGGGGGACTCACTCTAGCAGATCCGAAACCGTCTCTAAAACTCTGCTCATTAAAACCGTGTAGAACTATCCCGGGAGCAGGAAGACGTATGGAGCAAGAGATTATCCAGCCACAGACCCTGGGAATTATGACCAGGGAGCACAGGTGGGCTCTGGCCAGTGGATTCGGAGCAACCAGCTCACTCCGTAGTGAAATCAAGTTGGGTCTCTAGATTTTACACACCACATACAATTGGGTTGTATTAAAGACCTCGATGGGAGGTCAGAAAACTGAATGAGAAGAATTACTGCAAAATACCTCTTTATTCTACAGGTGGGGGAGGACCTTTCGACAAACATCTAAATGGGAAGAAGATTGATGGGTTTGATTCCGTTAAAATAAAGGAGAGATGTGTGCGTGTGTATGTATTTTTAACAACCCTAAGCCAGGATACCAGACCCGTGACAAAATGAGAGAAGTGTTTGTGATGTCTAAAAATGACGGGGGATTAATATCTAGAATATACAAGGAATTATTGCAAAGCTACAAGAAAAAGACAGGAAATAATAGAAATACGGTCAGAGGATGTGAATAGGCAGTTCACAGAAGGGGAAACCCAAATGACTAACAAGTAACGAAGAGGTGCTCAAACCCACGAATATTCAGAGAAATGCAAATTGTACCGGAGTGGGTTGGACTTCACACCGGTCCTGGTCCGTTCAGTCGGCCAAAATCAGAGCGCTGGCTGGCGGTGAGTTCGGGGGAGAGCCTGAGGAAGTGGGACCCCCCTACCCCCGCTGATGTGGCCCTCCTGGGGCGACTTCTGGTGGTGTCAGGGAAGTAGGTACACGGTTACCCCAGACGTGGCAGTCCCACTGCAGAGAGACCCAAACCCCCCACGAGGCCACAGGGTTGAGCTCGGAGTGGGAGGGGTATGGGAGCAGGGATTGGGGAGAAAAGGAAGCACGCACGGAGGTTTGCGTAGAGGACCGTGATTGACTACAACTGCCCTAGGGGACGGCCAGCAAACAGCAGGAGAGGTGACAGGTGGCTCAGTGGGTGAAGCCTCTGCCTTCAGCTCAGGTTGTGATCCTAGGGTGCTGGGATGGAGCCCCGCATCAGGCTCTCTGCTCAGAGGGGAGCCTGTTTCCCCACCTACCTCTCTGCCTACTTGTGATCTCTCTCTCTGTCAAATAAATAAAATCTTTTAAAAAAGAGAGAGAAGTTAGGCAAAAAAAAAAAAAAAAAGTCCATTCATACCAGCTAGCAGATTATAAAATACTTGGGAATTATTGACAAAATAGGGGTGGTGGGGGAGGAGCCTCTTGAGGGGAGACCCCTCCTGTCCAAGACAGAGCGGCCCAGTTTGTCATGGGGTGGAGAACTCAAAGGGGACCCAGGGGAGGCGGGGAAACTGAGGCAGGGTCAGGTGTGCCTGGGGAGAGCAGGGCAGAAGGCAGCCATAGTATCTATCTTTGCGTCTTTTAAATAGAAAGTGGGGACCAGCTGTGTCCTAGCTTCCCTGGGGCCTGACAGGGAAACAGTGAAATGGGGTGAGGAAGGGGGTTTGGAGAATGGGGTGGAGGGTGGGTGGGAGGTTGGGGGCTGGAGGGCAGAGGGGTCAGGGGTCAGGAGACTTTGGGGCACTCATGCCTCGAGTGAGAAGGATGTTTGCAGGGCCAGGTGAGGCTGAAAGCCGGGAGGAGAATTGAAAGCCGTCTGAACATATGAAGAGGTATAAAAGGAAACCCACGGACGAGATCAAAGGTCCTCGCACATGTGGGCACGTGGGAGTCCCACAGGCCACTGGTGGGAGTGTCACTGGGTACAGCCCCTTGGGAGAGGGTCTCGGCAGGACCTAGTGAAAATGAAGATGTGCAAACCCCACCGCCTGGCAGTTCAACTTTCTAGGTTTATGACCTAGGAGTCTAGGAAGTGCTCAATCCTGTGTTTCGGGGAGGCAGGCAAAGGATGGGCGTCCCCGAGCAGGGCCTGGAGCAGAGCTCAACCACCTGCCGGGGGAGGGAGTCCCAAAGCAGGCAGACTGGGGTGGGGTGGGGGGCAGGAGGGTGCACAGGCATGCGGCCAGCAAAGCACAGCAGGTACAAAGAATGAGCCCGTTCTGAACTCATCAACATGGAAAGTTCTCAGAAACACAGCCAAGGGGAGGGGAAGCAGGCAAGGGCCAGAACAGGGAGGCGGCTGGTTTTCTACCACTGCGGTAGATGCAGAGGCACAGGTCCAGAAGGATGCTCTGTGTTGCCCGATGGGTCGAGAAAGAAAAAGGGCGCTGTCAGAGGAACAGTTGCCTTGGGGGAGAAGGAGAAGGAATGAGAACTAGAAGGTCAAGAAGGGCTTCGGTTTTCATTACAAAATAATCTGAAGCAAAAATAATTCAACAACTACTGAGAACCTACTGTTTTAAATATATGTATTTATATAAATATACATATATATATACATACACACACACACACATACATAATTGGTGTCTGCTGCTTTTCTAGGAGCTGCGGACACAGGAGAGAGCAAACCAGCCCAGGTCCCTGCCATCGGGGGAGAGACAGACAGTTCAGCAACAGAAATTCTAGACATGCTCAGAGGAGAGTAAAGCAGCTATTTTAGTTCGGGGGCCAGAGAAGCCTGTCTGAGGAGGTGACATTTGAGCAGAGGCTGGACGGAAGCGAGGAAGTGAGTCATGTAGGTATCTGGAGGAAGGGTGATGCAGGCAGAGGGGACCGCAGTTGCAAAGGTCGGGTGGTGGGAACGTGCACTGCGTGTTTGGGACCAGCCAGGGGGGCACATGGGTGAGGGGTGACGATACGAGGTCGGAGGGGCATGAAGACAGCCTCCGATGTCAACCTTGCTCAGTCCCGGGTGGTGGGAATATGGGTGTTTCTGATTGTACGCTTTTAATTTTTTTTTTTAAGATTTTATTTATTGATTTGACAGAGATCCCAAGTAGGCAGAGAGGCAGGCAGAGAGAGAGAGGGGGAAGCAGGCTCCCTGCTGAGCAGAGAGCCCGATGCGGGGCTCGATCCCAGGACCCTGAGATCATGACCTGAGCCGAAGGCAGAGGCTTAACCCACTGAGCCACCCAGGCGCCCTTTTAATTTCCTTTTAATTAAAAAAAAAATTTAAGCAAAGAAAAAATGTAAGGTTAGAAGACAGATGGGTGTAAAATACAGCCACCGGAGGCGTGCAGGAGGGTGAGAGGGAGGGCTAGGCCGGGGAGGTCCGGTGAGGGATCTAGGGCCGGGCATTCCTGCAGGACAGGCACACCCTCTTTGTACCTTTCAAGGCATGGATTTCGAATCCGCCTCAGCCCTACTGCCTCCCTACCTGCCCTCATCTCTGGATAATCCCAATCCTCAAACCTCAGGACCCGAGAGGCCCTAGGTCCTAGTCCTAGTTCCCAGATGGCAGAGGAGCCCAGGGATTGTGCTGTGGTTGCCTCCCCCGCCCCCACCCCGCGGAAACCTGGCTCCTTGGCCAGGCATCCCTCCTTACAGAGCCCATGGGGGCTCACAGCCTTTCTGAACACAGAGACGCCACCTAGGCAGCTGCCCTGGGGCAGAGTTGGCATGGACAATGAAGCCAGCCGCTCTGCCCCACCTAGCTCAGCTCCCTCCTGTTATAGATGAGAAACGAGGGAGCAAGATCACACAGGGAGGGGCTAGAATGGGAAATCCCCCCCCCCCCGACTCTTAGCTGGCCCCACTTGCAGGGCTTGGAAACTGAGGGTCACAGCACCTGTGTGGCTCAGTGGGTTAAAGCCTCTGCCTTCGGCTTAGGTCATGATCCCAGGGTCCTGGGATCGAGCCCCACATCGGGATGTCTGATCAGCACAGAGCCTGCTTCCTCATCTCTCTCTGCCTGCCTCTCTGCCAACTTGTGATCTCTGTCAAATAAATAAATAAAATCTTAAAAAAAAAAAAAAGAAAGAAAGAAAGAAAGAAAGAAACTGAGGGCTTTGGAAGGGTTGGGGGAGAGCTGCACTCCTTGGCCCTCCTCCCCTTTGGAAGGGAATTGGGCTGGGGGAGAGGGGCTGGCAGCTCGATATGGGCAGCTTAGCCCAAGATGTGGCCCTGGGCAGGAGGGCAGAGGCTCAGATGAAGGAGGCAGTTTCAGCGCTCTGGCCACCACCAAGTGTTACTTCCTGTTCGTGATTTTAGGACATGAGTCATCAAGGGGCTGGGCAGACTGTGGGAGGAGAGAAGGTTGCTTGGCCTGGCTGAGGGCCAAGCTGGGTGGGGAAGGGGAGGGGCTCAGGCTGCCCATCGTGCAAGGCAGGATCCCTCAGGGGCCCCCAGCCCCGGTTGGAGGGAGCTGGCTTCCTGCGGTGAGATCTGAGACCTCCCCAGCTGTGAGCTGCCGGTCCCCGCCCAGCCACAGCTCTGCCTTCCAAACCGCCCTTGGCCGCAGCACCTGCTAAACCCTCTACGTTTCCCAAAAGAGAGCCATTAGTCACCTGAGGGTATGTTCCAAAGCCAGACCAGCCAGGTGCTCCACAGACACAGCAGGCCCCGTGGGGCCCAGGAATCTGCATGTTTAACAAGCCTTCCAGCTGACTCTGATGCTTTCTGAAGCTGGAGAGTCCTTCCTCCAAAAGCCTGGCACACGGTGGGCGTTCAGTAAATGTCAGCAGATGGACAGGTTCTTCTTGGGCCCGCCGCCTTCCATGCCAGCTGCCTGCTAAGCAGAGTCGTCAGCTCGGTGGGGAGAGATGGCAGGGGGCTCTCTGAGGGCCACCGGCTTCCCGGGGAAGGGAGGAAAGTCTCCAGGGAGCCTCAGGCCAAGAGTGTATCCTGGGCTTATGGCCCTGTGTTGGGGACCAGAGGGCCACAGACCTGTCTGCCGGAACCTGCTTATTCCCCATTGCCAAGGAGCGAAAAGGAGTGAGCTTTTTTTTTTTTTTTTTTTAAAGATTTATTTATTTATTTGACAGACAGAGATCACAGAGAGGGGGAAGCAGGCTCCCTGCCGAGTAGAGAGCCCGATGTGGGGCTTGATCCCAGGACCCTGAGATCACGACCTGAGCCAAAGGCAGATGCTTTAACCTACTGAGCCACCCAGGCGCCCCGACAGTGGGCTTTTTCTGCGCGGCCAGGCTTTGCTGGGGGAGATAGGCGTGACCTGGGACACCACGTTGAGTGGGTGGGGCCTGGGAGTGATGGGACGGACTCGCTTCCTGGGGCCTCGACTCTGACCTCCACTTACTCGTTCACTCGCTCACCTCGGCATCCTTTCGTTTCCTCCTGCATACGCCAGACCCGTGGTGCAGGCCGGCTTTACCGAGCCCCTTCCTCTGGGTATCGCCTGGCCACCGGGGACACAGCAGGGACCATGACCACATGCCTCCATGTTTCCGCTGGCTGAGCAGAGGTTCCTGGCTGTGCGGGGACAAAACGCAGCTGGAAGGCGCTGTTCCCTGTCCTGGCTGTCTAAGCTTGCTCTAAAGCTTGTCTCTTCTACTGCGAGACAACATAAATCATCTGGCCCAGGGGACATGTCCAATAACCGCTAGTATCACAATGACTAAGAAAGAGGGACATGCAACTAGCCATCCCCAGGCGAGTGTTTTACTAAAGTTCTACCAGACCCTGTCTGGCTTGCTGGGACGTGGTTAAGCGCAAGTTTCACAAGAGGGAGTTGGGCTTCACGTTGAAGGGACGAGTAGCTGATCACCAAATAGATGGAAAGGGAGGACTTCGCAGGCAGAGGAGCCCTCGTCGACAAAGACACGGAGGTGGGGACTCAAGGCTGTCCAGGGAGTCCAGGGTGGTTAGAGTATGGGCTGGGCGCGGGTAGGGGTGGGGATCTGCTGGGAGACAGCCTGGACCAGGGTGTGAAGCCTCCGGCATCTCACCGAGGAGACTGAACTTAGTTCTGAAGGCTGCAGGGAGCCACAGGCTAGGGTGGGGAGGACCCCAGGGGGTCTCAGGGTTGGCACCCACAGACAGTTTGGGCTGGGTGCTGTTCTGTGGGTCCTAGCATATTAGCAGCATCTGGGTCTCTACCCACCACCCTGCCCCCTGCAATCGTGACAATCCCGAATGTTCCCCGGACATGGACAGATGTCCCTTGCAGGGCAAAGGGTGAAAATCACCCCTTGATTTCAGAGCTACTGCATTGGGGGCGGGAATGACATGACTGCCTTGTGCTTCCAAGAGCTGGCCCTGACCACACCACAGAGAACAGAGTAGACGGACAGAGCCTGGAGGTCAGAGGACCAGCTGGGAGGCCACTGGAGCATCACAAGTGAGAAACGGCCAAGGCCAAAGCAGGGGCCGATCTGTGGGGCAGGAGGAAAGGGCCAGGTGATCCAGGCGGAAGCAGGGTGTTAAGGGAACTCCCTGTGCTGTCGCTGAGTTCTACCAGATCCTCCAATGGCAGGTACAAAGCCCGTCTTGAAGAGAGAGTTCCGGGCCACCTGTGGAGCTGGGCTGAGTGACTGAATCTGCCACTGCCCAACCCCAGCCCGAAGAAGAAGGGGTTTGGGGAAGGGTGTGGCCATTGTGCTGAGCGCCCCATGCCGCCTCTTGGGGGAGGGGATGCTTCCCTTTATCTTGGGCAAAAGGGGGGGGGCGGGGGCAGGGCGGCTACAAGGGACCACTCTGAGAGCTCGGTATCCAAGGAGTTTAGGGCCCACAGGCCTGATAGGAGGTTATTGTCCGCTTTGTGCACTGAGTGCCCAGCACCCCGGGGCAGGCTCACTGGAGGTGCTCCATAGAGGTGTGGGACATGGGAGCCTGAGGGTAGATGGGCCCGAGGTGGCCGACTCGGGGCAAGATGGAATACCTGAGCTGTGAGCTGAGCGGCTACAGGTGAAGGGCAGAGGGCAACCGCGGACTCCAGGGAAGAAGCCAGCTTTGGGGCGTCTCTAACCCAAGGTGCTTCGAACTCTGGCCGAGCAGCCGTCATCAGGAGAAGCCTGGAGGACCACCCTTCATGCTGGAGGCAAGGGGATGCAGACAGCTGTGGCCCGCAGGAGGCTCGGGCAGTTCCAGTGAGGGGAGCTGTGGTCAGAGGGATTACCAAGAAAGCCTTCAAAAGGCCTCAGAGAGTGAGCCACAAACTGCTTCCAAAAAGCACCTGGGTGGTTCAGTCGTTAAGCACCTGCCTTTGGCTCAGGTCATGATCCCAGGGTCCTGGGATCAATCCCCACATCATGCTCCCTGCCTGCTTCTCCCTCTCCCATAACCCCTGCTTGTGTTCCCTCTCTCGTTGTGTCTCTCTCTGTCAAATAAATAAAATCTTAAAAAAAAAAAAAAAAAAAAGCTCCAATGTGAGCGGGGTGACACCTTTAGCTGCCACAGAACAGAGGGCTGGGGGAGTTTGGGGGGAGCTTCTCCCCGATCATACCTGGCAGAGTCAGGAGAGAAGTTGCCAGCTCCTCCCTCTCTGAGGCAGGTTCAAAGCCTGGGTTCAGCTGGAGAAGGGGCGAAGCTGCCCCCTGGCCAGAGACTGGAGCTCTGATGAGTTCCTAGGACAGGACTGAGGGTCATTTCTTGCCTGAGACACCTGGAAAAGCTCCAGGACCTGCCCAGGATTTCATGCAGAGGCTAGGGCTAGGCAGACTCCCACAGCAAGTTGAAGGTGGAGTGTGGCTTCTTCTTCGGACCAGTGCCAGCTGGCTGCCGTGCCCCTGTTCTGCTCTCCAGCAATGGGCTGACCCCACAAACTACATTTCCCAAGTTCCTTTGTCAAATGTTTCCCACCTTAGGTTCAGCCAGTGGGAGGCACCAGGAGGAGGTGAATGGGAGCGACGGGAGGGGCAGGAAGGAGCCAACAGGACTTGACATTTCCCTCCTCTGAGCTTCTTGTGTCTCCCCCAGAGGCTCTGACTTCTCCGTGGTTCCAGATTCCCCCGATACCCTCGCTTCTGGCTGAGGAACCTTGGTCTCCAGCCCCAGAGGTGGTGGCGGCTTCTCCAGGTTGCTAATCTCTGGGTGGTCTTCCTTTCCCCTAATTGTTCTTTTAATTCCTCTAACATCTTTGTAACTAATTCCTCTCTATTAAATAGCCTTTAGAATATATATTTTCGTTACCTTTACATTTTTCTTTTTAAATTTAGAGATGGAGAGAGTGCACGTGGGGTTGGGGAGGTTGGAGAAGGGCAGAGGGAGAGGGGATCTCAAGCAGGCTCCACACCGAGCTCAGAGCCCAACACGGAGCTTGACGAGGGGCTCGAACTCATGACCCTGAGATCATGACCTGAGCTGGAATCAAGAGTCGGTGCTTAACCGACTGAGCCACGCAGACGCCCCCAAATACCCTTTAGAGAATCACTCGGCAGAGGGTTTGCTTTCCTCTCGACTTGGCTGTTGCCTGCCCCTTGGTCCAGCTGATGGAGGGAGGATCCCAAGAGGATCCCAAGAGGATCCCTACATTTGGGCGTGAAGGTGCCATTCACTGGGACCCATTCTGTGGGACCCACTGGGTATGAGGTGTGTAGATCATCCACCGAGAACTATTTGCCCCTGCTTCCACCAGGTGACACCGTACTCTGAGTCTACATCTCTGTCTTGCGGATCAGGGAGTCCTCAGCGTTCCCAGGTGAGGCTCATAATGGCCGTAGAGAAGAAGTCTTGTTGCTAGCTTTAGAGACTGACTCTGTGCGAGCTCGGTTTGTGGGCTGTGCTAGCCACAACCTCAGCATGGGCTATCACTCAGAAATGTTTGGGAACCAGGTAATTTCCCAGACTCCTGGTCAGAAGGTGGGATTTTCCACCCCACAAGTCACTTCTCAGTTTTTCATTCAGCGCCTAGAAGCTCCATGCCGGCTGTCTCCATCATGGCGTTGGTGGCCCAGAGGTGAGGTCCCTGAGCCTCTTGGGCAGCCTGCTGTTAGGGAACGGGGGAACAGAATAGTCTTCTACTGCCCTGCCCCCCTCACTCCTCAGAAATGCCCTGTTTGCTGCGGGCAAGGACTTCCAGGGCTGGGGGAAGACCCTGTGGCCCCACAGGGCCGGCCTTGGCAGTAGAGTTCCCACTCAAAGAGAGAAGGTCCAGATGGCAGCTAGAGGAGGGGCTCAGTCATGAGGTGAGCCCCAGGGAAGCCAACCAGCCCCCGTGGCCCTTGGCCTGGGTCAGTCCCGCTCTGAGCCCCCTCCATTCCTGGATGGCTTTCTGCCCCAGCCTCTGTTTCCTTATCTGCCACCTGGACAAGAGACAAGAAGAGAGTACAGCGTCTGACTCACTCTCAGAGGGGCTTGAAGAATGTTTAACGATAGAGGCTGGGCGTTCCCGGCCTCTAATGATAGAGGCTGGCTGTTCCGACCGGGTGGAGTGCGGGACTCTTGATCTCAGGGTTGTGAGTTGGAGCCCACCTGGGCAAGGAGCCTACCTAAAGTTTAAGGATAAATGAGCAAATGAATGATAGTGACAGCAGCTAATACAATATACAGTTCCTTAAGTCACAGATATATTTTGCAAGCATACACACATATGTCATATATACTGTATGTGGTAGATAGCTTTTTTTAATTTTCAGAAAATGTAACCCTATGAGGTTAATGGAGAGACTCACTCAGGCGGCTGTAGTCTAAATGACTGAATTATGTAGAACACCCGTGGTCCCCCCCAGAGCTAGTGTCACCTCTGTGAGCTGTTTTTCCAAGTTAGTGCCCCACCGGCTCAGGAGTGGGGAGCCTGCGGGAGGTGGGAGGGTTGGAGATGGGGACGGAGGCCGGGTTTGAGAGGCCTAGCCTGGGGGCAGCAACAAGCCTGGCGGGAGGGGGACTCGCAAGGGAGGGGTCCGAGGAGGCTGAGGGTGCCCGAGGCTGGGAGTGGCTGGCGCTGGCGGGACAGACCCGCAGATGGGTCGGTGGGTGGATCAGGGATTCGGGCTGGGCCCCGCGGTGGGAGGAGAGCCCGGCTGGGGGTGAGGGGCCGCTCGCGGCCGAGGGGGCGTGGGAGGAGGCGTGGCGGAGAGGCCCCGCCCCGCCCATCGCCGGCCCCGCCCCGCCCCGCCACCTGCCTCCCTTCAGCCGCCGGCGCCCGGGGTTTCGCTTTCCGTCCCAGGCGCGGGAGGCTGCGGAGCGCGGAGAGGAGGCGCGAGGGCGCGGCAGTCCCCGACAGCCGGATTCGCCCGCGCTCGGCCGCCGCCGCCCGCACCATGGCGCCCGCCGCCGTCTGGGCCGCGCTGGCCGTCGGACTGCAGCTCTGGGGCGCGGGCCACGCTGTGCCTGTCCAGGTGGGTGACTCGCGCGGCCCTCACGCTCCCCGGCTGGCGCGCACACACCCCCGTCCCGGGGCGCCCTCGCCGCGCTCCCGCCGGGGCGCCGTGCCGGGGCTCGGGGCCACCGGGGCGCCGCCCTCCGCCGGCCAGACGGACGCCGCGCGCGCGCGCGCGCGCGCCTGGACCCCTGCTGGGCGTCCTCTCCCTCCGGTCCCCGAGGCCGGTGTGGCACACGTGCGCTCGGGCCACCCGAACTTTGTTCCCCGCGGCGCAGCCCGGTGCCTCCGCCCGCGCAGGCCCGGGTGTTTGGGGGCTGGCAGGCCGGCCCTGGGCTGATCCCCGCTACAGCCCGGACCCCAGCTCGGACACCCCTGCCTGCCTCCCGCGGCGGGGGGAGGGGGTTCCGTTCTGGGGCGCTGTCCCCACTGCGGACGCGGGCACTCTCTTCAGACTTCCTCCTCCTCCGGGCTATGGTTTTCCTCTTTCTTAGAAATACCAGGGTTGCGCGCCCGAGAGAACAGGGCCAGGTGTGCAGTAAGCGCCTAATAAGAGCACGGGAGGACCGCCGGCTGTTTCCTGAGCTCTTTACACAGACCCTCCCCAGAACCGACTTGGGGTGTCTGGGGACCATTTCAGAGCCAGTTCTCTGTGGGCTCTGGGTGATGGGGAGGAGACAGTGTCTTCACCTTCTCCTGGGCTGAGCTCTGGGTGCACAGGAGGTGAGGGAGGACTTCTGGGCTGGTTATTAAAGTCAGACGGGGTCCCTTAGGGACTCCAGGAACATGAAGAAAACAGAGGCCCCAGAGATGAAGGTCAGTACCTGCGTCCAGTAGCAAGGTACAGTCTGCAGTGGGCTGGCTCACCCTTTGCCTTCTTTGGCTGTCTCCATAGTCTGGTAAGATAGAGTAACCCCATTTCACAGAGGAGGCAAACAGAGGCTCAGAGAACTTGTATTTCATGGAAGGGCATGGGGGCACTCTTCCTTTAAAGGGGGACATTTCTCCCTCCACATGACCTTACCCTGATGGACGTGCAGTGTGCCGACTCAGGTGACTTTCTTGACCGGGACGAGAGTGGCAGGTGGCATTGGCTCATGTGGTAATGTGAAGTGATTCACTGGCTGCGGCTAGAGGCTTCTTTCGAGTCCAGTTCTTGAGGGCAGGGGACGGAGGCTGTCAGAACAGAATTGACTCAGCAGCAGTGGGCGCCGAGATGTGCCCTGGGGGGCTGCCCCAGAGGTTGTCCTGAAAACAGAGGAGGGTCAGGAGAGAGTGCCGATCTGAGAGCCTGAGTGCAGAATCAAGTCACAGACTCAGGCCTCAAGGGGTGTTGTTCTGCGCTGGTGAACCTGGGGTCATCGGAGCCCCTCGGGAAGGGCTTCTCTTTGGGGCACCAGGCCCGAGTCCTGGAGTAGTGTGAGGGGTCCTCCATGTTTCTCACTTCCCAGCCCTCCTGACCAACAGGTTCCCTCCCCCCGGGACTATCTCCATAGCCTCTGGGGCTGGTCTCCTGGCCCCTGCTGCCTCTCCCACTGGTCTTTCTTGGCGGACTCACTTCTCTCTCCCTGCCTGAGAAGCCTCCTATGGCCCCCATTGGCGGAGGCAGCAATTCCTCCCAGGGTCCCAGGTTGGAGTGAGTCAAGGGTCTGGATTCTTTCTGCCATCTTTCTGCATCCGTACCCCACATCCAGTGAGATGTGGTCCTTGAGCTGTCTGTCCCCTTTTCATGATACTCCCCTTGCCCTCTCCTTCAGGGCCGGTCCCACATGCCTCTCCCCTCCAGGAAAGCCTTTCCTCATTCTCCCAGCTGGACTGGCTCTTTGGCTCTTTGTTCCTCCCAAGGACAGACTCTGTTCTGCTTTTTAATCTAGTTGTGTCTTATCTACCTCGACCGATGGGAATTTTCTGGAGTGCGGGGCCTGTGGGGTCCTCTTCCTGGTTAGGACCGCAGTAGCTCCTTTTTTGGAACCGAGTGCCAGACACTGTCCGAGGCCTCCTGTACAGAACCTCACTGAGAGCTTCCTTACAGCAACTCCTGAAAGGGCCTGGCGGCTGTTTGCGTTTGGAGGTGTGGAAACTAAGCCCCAGAGAGGCGGTGACATTTCCCAGGATTGCAGAGCTGGGAGTAGGTCTGGGGCTGCGGTGATTTGCGTGCATGTCTGCCTGATTGCAGAGCTTCTGCTGTACCCTCGCCGTGTCTGGATGCCCCCCCTGCACCCGTCAGGTCCCGCGCCCTCACTGTGGACTCAGGAATGCGGGCTGTGACTCAGTGGAGCTGCTGAAGGAGCCCCCAGTAGACCTGGCTGCGGGGGTGGCTGACTCACTGCCATTAGGCTTTTGGCTCCTTTAAAAGCCACATTTGCTGGCCGCTGTGGAATGCATCGGCGCTCTGTCCAGCATCCAGTCATTCACTCATTCATTCGGCCAATAAAGGGCAGGAGAGCCGGCACTGTGAGTGAGCCCTTGGTGCCCTCTGATGGTGGTGGGCAGGGTCCCCAGCTGTCTGTCTGGCTGCTCGTGGGCGGGGATGGGGTCGGGCCCACCTCCCAGTGCAAGTCCTGAGGCTGAGGGCTCACCACTTGCCTCTTCATTACCCCGGGGGCCCGGGGCCAGCTTGAGTTAAAGAGAGAGGTTGGGGCTCCCAGACTGGCCTGGGGATGGTGGCCTCTGGTGTGGAGATGGGTGAGCAGTGTTCCTGCGGTCCCAGGATGTCCCTTTGGCTCCTGCCTGACATCCCAGAGGGGGACCTGGGTGCTGAGTGAGAGCGTGGCCTGATGGTGGGGGCTCTCCGTCAGAGGGCAGTGGGCAAGCCGGCGGCACTCCCAACGCGTGCCCTTCATTCATCCCCCCACACTCATGGACACCTACTCCAAGCCCACCCTCGTGCTGGGCTCTGGGAACGTCGAGATGCCCATGACCCGGCTCCAGTCCTCCAGCAGCTGCATCACCAATGGTCACGGACCTGGGCTCTGCCCCTACCTGCCCTCGTGACCTCGTGACCTGGGCCAAGTTGGAGAGCCTCCGTTTTCCTGTCTGTGGGCACGGAGAGTATTTCCCGCCTTGCTCTCCGTACAGAGCCGAGTGGGTATGAAAGACATTGCAGCACGGATGGCTGAGAACCTGCCTGGCATTTTTTGTCAGGTGGTGACCCTCACTGCCATCCTGGAGCCTGAGCCAGGGGCTCCTGGAGTGCTGTTCCTCCCCAGGGCTGGGAGATATTATATGGTCCTGACCACCTAGTGCTTCCTGGAGGAATAGCCAGGAAGGTTGTGTGTTGGGTGGGGAATTTTGATGCCAACCATGGTACATGTATGTTTGTGTGTTTGTGTATATGTGTGTGTTACATTGAACGCCAGTTCTCAGTTTTACGCCACGCTGGCTGCTTCTGTGGTCCTTGAGTGTGCCACACACCAACAACTACCGCAGGGCCTTTGCACTTGCCTTGCCCTTCATCCTGGAAGTTCCTCCTTTTGAGATCCCTAGTCTCATTCACTCTACTTCTTTCTGCTCAGATGAATTCTTCTCAGCCCTTCTCTGACCACCCTGCCTATAAAAGCTCTCCCTTGCCTGACCTGCTTTGTTTTCTTACATAACACCCATCAACCTGTTCTGTTTCTTTCGCTTGCCTTGTGCTTTCCTCCTGGAATGTGAGCTCAGTAAGTGCAGGCACCTGCTCACCACTGGAGACTCGCAGCCTAGAACGGGGTTTCTAGTGCTCCTGACTTTGGGCCACGTAGTTGTCGTGGGGTTGTCCCGTGTCTTGTAGGGTGTTAAGCAGCATCCCTGGCCTGTACCCCCTTGATGCCAGTAGTAACTCCCCCCTGTTGTGTGACAATTAAAAACGTCACCAGGTATCGCTAAATGGCCCTTGGGGAAGATATTGCCCTGGCTTAGAACAGGGCCTGGCATGTAGTAAGTGCTAAAAAATATTGAATAAATGAGCAACAACATTCCTTTGACCTTTATTATGGCCCTGCTTTATGAATAAGACAGAAGAGTGAAAAGCCAGGGGTGGCAGGGCTGGGGTCCAGTGTGTCACCCTCTGGCTGGGATGTTTCTCTGGGCTCTTCTTCATGTTGTGCTTGGGTCCTCTGAGCCTGGGGTGCTCTCCCTAAAGTGCTCCCTCCACTCCTGTACTTCCCCACCCGAGCCTGTGACGGGGCCACCCACTGGCAATGACTCAGGGCCCCAGTAGGCATGTGACCTGCCCAGAAGCAGGCAGGGAGGGAAGCTGGGGGTTAGGGAGGAGAGGGGGTGCCACCAGGGGAAGGGGAACAGAGTAGAGATGTTGCCTGTCCCAGTTCCGGATGCGCTGACGGGCCAGGGGGAAGCAGTATTGATGACCTAGGGGAAGGGCCCAGGCCTCAGAACCAGGCAGACCTCAGCTCAGATCCTTCCTCTGCTGTTTACAGGCCATGTCATTCTGTCTCTGGGAGTCTCTGTGTTCCCCTCTGTAAATCGGGGAACAACCCCCGCCTCCATGGCTGGCGGTCAGGGCTGAATGTGATCCACGGGCCACAAGGGCTCCCGAGCGGCGAGCCGAGCATCTGTGGTTGTGCTGGGCCTGACCTGACTCTGGGTGGAGGGGCGGTGCTCCGGCTGCGACAGGGACCACCATGGAGTGTCTGAGCCGCGGGGCCCCAGGGTGTGGGGGATAGACCTCCAGCTACCCAGAGCTTCTGCCCAGCGTCCCTGAGCACAGCTCAGTCTGCCTGCCTCTTCCTGGCTGTCTTTCCTACCTTAGTGCTCCTTGCTTGCTGCACTTGTCCAGCTGCCCGGCCTTGACCTGAGCATGTGGCCACGCCCAGGGGGTCAGGGAATCTCAACCCTACCCTGTCCATGAGTTACAGGTGCTCTGTGTCCCTTGAGGGTGAGCTGGGGTCACATTTGGTGCAGTACAGAGGTATCTAATGGTCTGGCTGTGAAGGGGATGTCCTGGCCATAAAGGGGTTGTCCTGGCCTCAGCTTTCCTGTCTGCAAGATGGGCCTTTCAGGCTATCTCTAAGACCTCTTCCATTTCTAACCTCTGTGATCCGGAAGGGAGGATCCCCGGAGGCCATGCCGTCCCTTCTCCAGCCCCCAAGGGATTGCTGAGACCGCAAGACCCTGAGGAGGGAGCGCTGGCCTGGGTGTCCGGAGAGCAGAGCTCCCCGGCTTGCTGTGTGACCTCGCTCGGGTTACTTAGGTTCTCTGAGGCTCAGCATCCCCATCCATCAAACCTCGCACCCCTGATCCCAACGGTGTCTTTGGAATGCTGGGGAAGCGCCAGCTTTGCACAGGGTTGCCAAAGGCTGCAGACCAAGGCGGGGAGGGTTCCAGAAGTTTTCCCAGGAAGGAGAGCCCAGCACTCCCCACTGTTCATATCTTGGCTTCCCAGACCGTCTTCCTGCTGACCTCAATCCCACTTGCTGTGCCTGGAATGCTTTCCTCAGCTCAGGCACCGAGAATTCCTGGCGGCCCGTCAGCTTGCTGCCAAGACAAGACTCGGATACCTTCAGGCAGAACAGGATTCGTGCGTTTCCCGCCTCCCTGGCCCTTGGTAAAGTTCAGCAGCCAGCCCTGTTGGGGCCCCAGACTGTGGGTGAGGCAGAGCTGTGGGCATCCACTGCGGCGCCTGCTGTCTGCGAACCCACAGGTTCAAGGAAGCTGGGTGGGGAGGGACGGTTTCCTCAAAGAACCCCTTTGTCACCTGACGTGGGCATAGGCCCTCCCCGCTGGTTCGGAGTCCTGCCAGCCCCTTCACAGCCCAGGGCTGTGGGCACTTGTCCCCCTCTGCTGGGCTGTCGACTGTGGGGCCAGGACGCTGAACCCCACCCCTGTGGGGCCTGCGGTCATTTTCCACCATGGCGTGTTGTGAGGTCACGGGATGGGGCAGTGACGTCACTGTGGTTTGGGGTTCTCAGGTTGCGCACCCAGTCGGAGGAAGTGTCTGTTTACCGACTGGGGTTCGGAAGAGCAGGTTTCCTTCTGCCCCAAATGTGAGCCGTGCTGGGGGAACGGGGTAGGGGGGCAGCTGCCCAGGAGGCCCCAGGCTGCCTCTGTGGTCTTGCCTTCATCCTGCGTGACACCGTCCTGCCCCTCTGAGCCTCTGCATCATCTTTGCAGAGGGGCAGGGCCATGTCTCTGGTGTCACCTGGGCAGGTTTACGATCACTAGACTGTTGGTTCGCTTTCTAGAACAGGAAGGCCCATCAGCCCGCTCTTTCACACCGCGTGAGGCATGTGGGCACGGAGGGAGCCTGCGGGACCCACCTCCCAGGCCCCGGGGGGCCACCGCCCTCCCCGCGTTTGTAGCAGATGCCGGGTGGGCACGCGTGGGCGAGATGGGCAGTGTGGAGTGTGCACTGACTTCAGGGGGCACAGGCTGGGTCTGTCTCTGGAGCGCTGGGACCTCACGGGGCCAGAGACAGTGTAGAAATCCCCAGAGGCTTTTGTTTGTTTTCCTTGGCTGTCCAGACAGCGGCCTACCCTCTGTTTCACTCTGAGCTTGGCCTTGAGTGGGTACGGCGGCCGTGGCCACGGGCCTAGGGAACTGAGTGGGCCTGGCCGGGGGTGGGGGGTGCGGAGTGGGGAGGGATTTGGGGACAGGCAGGCTGTGTGCCGGTATCTTCTGGGGTGTCCGTGGGAGGCCCTGACTAACACTCATCAGGACAGATGCCAGAGGCTGCAGAGGGACTGGAGCGTGAGGCTGGGAGCTGGGGGTCTGGTCCTGCCTCGGCCTCCTGCTCTGGAAGGCTTGGCCGGGTTCCTTCTCCCTGAGCCCCAGCTGCCCGGGCTGGGAATTGAGAACAGCAAGGACCTCGCACACCCCTGCCTCTGTGTCCTTTGGCCCCACGTGTTAGGCTGGGGGAGGTGGTGCAGGGGTGGGCGTGGCGGGCAGGTCTGGCGCCCGTGTGGCCCCCACTCAGAAGGCCCCGGTCTGGACTTGACAGTGACTCTCCTGGGAGTGAAGGATCAGGAGGGGCTCCCAGGACTTTACTTTAGTTCACAGGATCTGCCCCCTCCTGCCCCCCACCCCGCATCCTGGGCCCCCTGGTCACCCCTTCCTCCTGCTGACCCACCAGGGCCTTCTGTCTGCCACTCGCAGAGACTCCGGGTGGGGCTTATTCCTGGCGAGCTTGTTGCCTGCTGCTTCTCCTCCTGCCCCTTCCTGTCCTGCGTTCCCAGGGGTCCGGAGCCCCCTCCCTCACCTCACAGCACGACTCTCTCCCTGTCCCCCCCGCCCCCCCCCCCCCCCCCCACCCCCGCACCCCAGATGGCTTCACTGTCTTCCAGGCCTGGCCCCTTGGTCACTGCCCTCATCTTTTCTCGTCACTTTCCTGGCTCTGCCCACACATCCTGTCCTCTTCCGGGTCCTCCTTCTGGGGTGACCCCACAGGGATGCCTCTAAAAGCTGAGCCCCGAGGGTGGGCAGGATGGGGGTGAGTGGGCACCGGAGGGGGGATGGTGTGGAGGGAGGCATGGAGGGGACAGTAGCTGGACTAGTGCTGTGGGAGCGAAAGCCTCATGAGGAGAAGGGATGGCCCACGAGGCTGTTAGCTGTTCGGGCCGTTAATGCAAGTAGTAAAAAATGTCACGTGGGAGCCCTGTGATATGGGGAATGTTTACTAAACACCTCACATGTCTTTCTTTTTTTTAAGATTTTATTCATTTATATGAAAGAGCATGAGGCAGTGGGGCGGCAAGCAGAGGGAGACGCGGGCTCCCTGCTTGGGGACCCCTACGTGGGGCTCGATCCCAGGACTTTGAGATCATGACCTGAGCCGAAGACAGATGCTTCACCGACTGAGCCACCCGGGCGCCCAGCACTTTACTTGTCTTATTTCACTCACTCCTCACAGTAGACCCCCGAAGTGTACACTGTCTGAAAAGATTGATGTTTATTAACTTCATTTCTTAAACAAAAGAACTCTCATGCTAATAAGGGGCAAGTCTGAATTCAAAGCCGGGCAGCTTCACTCCAGAGTTCCTCTTTTGGCACCTGTGCTCACCTCCTATCGGGGGTTGAGGCGATGGGGAGCTACTGATAGTTTTAGAGCAAGGGAGTGAATAGAGCAGAGAGTGTAGATCACTCTGGCCTTGGTGGGCAGGCCAAGTGAGGTGGAGACTGTATAATAGTTGAAGCCAGAGTCGCACCAGAATAGGAAGCAAGGATCGAAGGCTTCAGGTAGGGAAAGGAGCCTTTGGACTAGACCCAAGACCTAGTGTGGGACAGAGATACTCAGGAGGAAGAGGAGTTGTCTCTCTCCATTCCATCCTGAAACGCAAGGCACGTCTGCCTTCAGCCCTGCCCCAGCCCCAGCCCGGCGATTCTGGTCATGGTCAGCCTCATGCATTCCTGGAGCTGTCACTGGGAGCCGCAGGGTGACCCTGGCCTCGGTCGCTTGGGCTCCTGCTGGGGTGCTCTGAGACTGGGCAGGCTGGCCCATTCATCCCAGGTGTGGTGTGAGATGCGATGTGCCCCCAGCTGGCGGGGGGGGCAGGACTTCTGGGGGGGTCCTCGCTCTGTTGCCAGGGTCCCGGGGGACTCTGAGCTCCTCTCGGAGTTTCCCCTTTCCCCCTCGGCAAGGTGGGGATAAAAGTGTCTCTGCTGCTTCCCACTGGGGCTGGGGGAGTGCAGTGAACCAAGGGCTAGGGCTGACATCCGGGGGTGGGGGGCGTGCTTCACGGGGCCAGGCAAGGGTCTCCTGCCTGCCCTGAGCCCTGAGTCCTCACAGCCCCCTGGGGAGGGGGACAATCACTACCCCCATTTTATAGGCGAGGCAGCTGAGGCACAGAGGTTCAGCCCTGTGCCCAGGCTCACAGCTCACTGGAGGCAGAGCCAAGATTCCACCCCAGATGGTCAGGCTCCCGAGGAAACCACCACCCGGATGTAACGGTGGTCACGGTGGCTCTGAGGGACCTTATCTGAAAGTTGGTCTCCCCCAACTAGGGACACACCTCTCCCTCTCTCTCTGTGAGCCATTTCCTGCCCTGTTCTCATGCTGACTCCAGCTCATTTCAACTAACTGGAAACAAAGACTTTTGCTTCTGTTAAACAGTTCAGCATCTATTAGGCACCTGCTGTGTCCTATGCCCCGGGCCTGGAGCAATGAGTAATAAAAACCCAACAAGCAACATTTGGCTCTTACTGCTGTTGAATCATAATGGCCCTATGTGGCGGAGACTGTGTTTGTCCCCATTTTGTAGACCACAGATGTGAGGCTGCAGAATGGCAGAGCTGGGACTAAAACCCGGGTGTCTGGCTCGCAGCTCCTACTACTGTGTGTAGAGAGGGGCTTGGAGCCTGTCTTGGAGGGGGAGACACTGCAGAATGGACAATGAACCAAACAGTGGTCTAGACGGGCACTATAGAGATCTTCCCAGGTTGTGCCTGGGGCCTTCAGGAGGGATCTCCAGCCCCATCTGGGAGTTTGGGGAAGGTTTCCCTCGGGTGACAGTGGAGAGGACTCTTTTTTTAAAAAAAAGTATTTTATTTTATTTCTTTGACAGAGAGAGAGCGATCACAAGTAGGCAGAGAGGCAGGCAGAGAGAGAGAGAGGGAAGCAGGCTCCCCGCTGAGCAGAGAGTCTGATGCAGGGCTCGATCCCAGGACCCTGAGACCATGAGATCATGACCTGAGCCGAAGGCAGAGGCCCAACACACCGAGCCACCCAGGTGCTCCTGGAGAGGACTCTTGAAAGAAGTGGGGAGTTAGCCAGGGGTGTGGGGGGTCCTGTTCAGGCGAGGAAACGGCAGGAGTGACGGGAAGGCATGGGAAGAGCGGGAAAGAACCAGGGAGGCCATGGCAGGGATGCCCAGGTCCCAAGCTCGGGGCATTGAGCTTGGGCCCGAGGGCAGTGGAGCCGATGGTTTTCAAAGGGCCAGCTTGGCTATAGGAAGGTGGCGTGGGGTCCATCTGACAGGCCTGGGGACCCAAAGGGAGGGAGCTGGAGCCCTGGTGCTCCGCACAAAGCCTGGTCCCCTAGCCGGATACCAGCCCAGGCTTCCTGTCTGCCCTGGACTCACTTCGGAAGCGACATCACAGGCAGGAGACATAGAGTGGGAAGTGTCACCCCGGGCCGCCGCCTCTGATGTGGTCCCTCTCTCCATGACAGCAGACGAGCCTCTGCTGCCCCAGCCATGCTGCGGGCTTGGCCCGGCCTCATGTGGCTATCCCTCCCCGCCGCACCCCACAGTCCCCGGGTCTCCCGCAAACCCCCCACGATGGAGCCGTAGACAGCTCTGCCACCCCCCACCTCCCACAGTATCACAGGGCCCCAGGGGGCTGCCATGCAAATGATGGGGTTTCTCTATTGCTTGAAGATGGTTTCCACCTGTGGAGGGGTCCCTCTGCGCCGCCGCAGCCTCTGCACCTGGGACCCCAAAGACCCTTCTGGGAGAGTCACTGCGTCTTCCCTCCTCGCTCGCTGAGTGTTCTCAGAGGGGTCACTGTCCCTCTCAGGGCCCCTCTTCTGTAAGACGGAGGAGGGAGACAAGGCCACAGGGTATAAAACTGTCCAAGGCCACAGGGAAGCGGACGTGGCTGTGACGAGCTTCTGTCTCCCTCTGGGTCCCCTTCTGTTCTTGGACCTAGTATGGAATCTCCAGGGGCCTCTATGGCTTCATCCCTAAAATGGGGTAATGGTGACCTCCTTGTGCCGGTGCAGGAATAAAGGAGAGAATGCGTGCGGAGCGCAGTGCTGTGTGTAGACAGTAGGCGTCTCTCCTGGGTCTGCACGGTCTCCCTGTCTTTTCGGCTCTGTGCAAAGGGTAGGTGTGAGAGGCACGTGCCACTCCCCACAGCCTGAAGCCTCTCCCTGGGTCCCCTGCCCATCTTCTCTTCTGGCCCTCTCCCCTGGGCTGTGACCCCTTCCCAACAATACAGGCATCTAAGCTGGCGGTGGGAGGGTCTCCAGAAAATTCGAAAGCCTCCAAGTCCTCAGAGATGTTGCGCTCACAGTGGCAGGAAGAGCAGAAGGCTCGGTGCAGAGAGCTCTGGGAAGACCCTGCCAGTGGCAGCCACTTCTCCTTCCCCGGGCCTGCCCTGCTTTGCCTTCCTCGCTCTCACTGTCTATTTATAAATAGGAGGAGGGACGGAGGGCCACCACCTTGGGGCACATACAGGGCTGGGGCTGTGCTCCAGGAGCGGGAAAGACAGGAAGTCAGCTGGGGCAGGGTTGCCCAATTCCCCCGGAGAGCGGAGAGCGCTGACTCAGACTCCAGAGTCAGGCTCGCCCCGGCCTCTGCCGGCTCGTGGTCCTGGTGCGGTGTCCACCTCGAGCTCCTCCTGGCTCCTCCAGGAGGGAGTGAGTGGGGAGGGAGGAGGTCAGGAGGGGAGGGGGACACGGGCAGGAAGAGGAACTTTTGACTCCTCAGGTTGACTCTCGTCTGGCTATAGCTTTGGCCCCAGCAGACCTCCGAGGCTCACTTGCTTTTGGGAACTGCCATATTGCTGTCCCTTGTCCTGGACACTGTGTCCCTGGGTTTTGGCCGCTCACCCAGGCTCTTCATCTTGGGGGGCCCGTCACCCCTGCAGGTGTTCCCCTAGAGCGAAGCCCCTTTGAGACCGCCTGAGGCAACTACCCCAGGAAGCTCGCCTCTGGCTTGTCGGGTACCCCCACCCCCGGCCCCAATGAGGCTTCCACCCCACTGTCATGGCAGCCGGTCTGCTGCGGTCTCCTGACTTGAGCTCGAGGAGTAGGCCTGGGGTTAGCCCATGGGCAGCCCTGCAGCTCCAGTGGTCACAGGTCAGTCTCCCCACACTTGACCTCAAAGTGGGAGGGAACGACTTCCTTCCCAAGGCCCACATGAGCCATCCTGCTTCTCACGGGCCCCGGGCAACTTGCTGCCCTCCTTGTCTTTGCCTTGTCCGTGTTTAGCTGAAGCCAAGCAGAAGGGCCCAGTTCGAACATTCTGTCTGACAGGGGTCTACAGCTCAGAGCCTTTGCAGACCCTGAGAGCGCCGCCAGGGGGGCGGTTCCCCTGGGAGCTGGGCAGCAGGTGATGGACCCGTGTTCAGACCCCCTGCCTTCGTTCCTACAACAGCCCCTGGAGGAGGCAGGGCAAGGCCGTGTGTCACCATTTTACTGGTGACAGTGTTGAGGCTCAGAGGCGGTAAGTGACACCCACAAGTCACCCAGGACCAGCAGGTGCACCCAGCCACTCTAGCTCTCCTCCCGTGATGCCAGGTTCTGTGTCTCAGGTTCCTCTCCTCCCTGAAGCCCCCTGCACAGGCTGCCCTCACCCTGGGGGAGGGAGTGAGGGGCGGAGGTGGGGGCCTGCCCGCCCCTCCCGGCACCCACTTTCAGCCTGGCCTCCCACCCCCCACCCCCTCCCGGCTCGTTTAGTCTCTCCGCCTCGCACGTGGGCGGGCCACCCACTCACCCGCCCAGCCCTCTGAGGTCTGCCGAGGGGCCTGAGCTTTCTGACACCTGTCATTAAGAAGCCAGAGCTGGGGACGCCTGGGTGGCTCAGTTGGTTGGATGACTGCCTTCGGCTCAGGTGGTGATCCCGGAGTCCTGGGATCAAGTCCCGCATCGGGCTCCCAGCTCCATAGGGAGTCTGCTTCTCCCTCTGACCTTCTCCTCGCTCATGCTCTCTCTCACTGTCTCAAATAAATAAATAAAATCTTTAAAAAAAAAAAAAAAAAGAAAGAAACCAGAGCTGGAGAGGGCTCAGAGCACTGAGGAGGCCCACAGGGCCATTTTCCAGACCAGGAAACTGAGGCACAGAGAAGCCAGTTACTGCCCTCCGAAGGCGGAGTGCCTGAGTAGGACAGGGAGGCCCTCTTGATGGGCCCAGGGGCGTTGGAGTCCAGTCTCCCTGGGAGCAGGGGGAGGAGATGAAGACACCAGCTTCACGCCAGGGAGGAAACAGGGCTGGAGACAGGAGACCGTCTGAGGCAGAGTTTCCATCTGTGACCTCAGAGTACGAACGGCGCGGACCGTACTGGGACGAGGTTGGAGAGAGGCGGCGGGGCGTGCGACCAGCTCTGCACGATGCTTGGCTCGGAGCGAGCTTGGGAGGAGGCGCTGCCCACGTGTCTGTGTCCTGCGCCCGTGTCTGTGTCCTGCGCCCGTGTCTGTGTCCTGCGGCCGCACCCTGCCTAGCTGCCTGGCCTCCTCCCGGCCTCCTCCTGGCCGGGCCTGCGACACACCACACCTGTCCTTCCAACGCCTTCTGGCCCAGGCAGGGCGGAGACTGGGACCGGGTCGTTGCAGTAATGTAGCTCCTGGAACGCCGGTGTTTCCTGTTGAATGAATGCACGCTTCCCCTTTTGTCCCTGACTTTCCCCACCGTCCAGTGGGAGGTTGCTGTGGTGTCCGAGGCCCCTGCGGGCCCCCAGCAGCTACACCTCCTTCCTGCCCCCAACTTCTGGGCCCCGACCTCCTTTTCCTGGGCTCCCACGCATCCTTCCAGCGCTTGGCAAAGCTGAGGCTAGGGACGGATCCTCTCGGGAGCCCCGCGACACAGGCAGTTCTGGGAGGAGCCAGGCGTCAGGTGGCCGCTGCCCCCGCCTGCTGCAGAGGACCGGCCTGTTCTGAGGTTCCTGTTGGGGGGGGGGGGTTTCCCCTTGGAAACCAAGTCAGGGCTGAGGTCAGAGGATGGTGGCCTAAGGCGAGAGGGGTCCCCCCGCACTGGGGTGTATAGGAGAGCCCGAGTGACAGACAAAAACTGTGCACCCCTGTGAGCTGGGGCCCTGGTCCCCTCGTGGCACGGAGGCAGATGAACGGGGGCCAAGGGCGCTGCAGTAACCTGGGGACGAGGAGCTGGCGCCTTCAGTTGTTCTGAGGAGGGGATGAGGACTTCTCCAGTGGGACCAGTACAAGAGTCACACCCCAAGTCCACCCCACCCTTCTTGGATGAACTCAGACAAATGACTTGATCTCCGTCCGCTGTGAGATGGGCACACGCCCACCAGCATTTTGGGGGCAGAGGTAGAGCGTGGGTGCTTGGCACACAGTAGGTGCTTGAAGATCCTGTTGTTTTCCTGCCTCCTCCAAGGGCCAGAGCTGAGAGCCTGGAGGAGTGATGGAGGCCACGTGGTGGGAGGGAGCGCTGAGCTTTGGGGGCACCTGGGGTCCCGGGTCTGTGTCGAGGGGGAGGGAAGCTTGGGTCCCATGATCTGGAGACCTCCCACAGGAAGGGAGGCAGGAGAGGGCGGGCGAGTCGTGTCACCTCCCCTCTAGGCACTTCCCCTCTGGGCGGCTGGGAGGGTCCGAGGGGAGACCCCGTGGGGCCATGCATCTGGCGCCTCGTACAGTTGGTCCTGGGAGATGGCAGGTGCTCAGTCCGCCCTGTCCGGGGGTGGGGGGTGGGGCATGTCGAGCAGAGGGAAGGCAGCTGCAACCCCGATGTGAGGGTGGACGAGGGGGTCCCGATGGCCTCCTTGTGCGTGGTCCTCCGTCAGCCTGCCACCAGCTAGGCCTGGGAATGGCCTAGAACTTTTGGGAGACCAAGGAGGTGGCTTTGCTTCTTTTGGTCTCTATTCCACACAATCGGGGGTGCCGCGTAACACTGTGTGTTAGATAGGCCCTCCTTCCCTCATCTCCCTGGGCTCCCCCCCCCCCCCCCCCCCCCCCCCCCCCC